>NC_039289.1:4591122-4593622 GCF_003368295.1 Carassius auratus
TACTGTCATACTTGTTCATGCACTGAGATATAAGCTTTGATGATAGACTGATAATCAGTTTTGACTAATATAAAAAAAAGAAGAAAGAAATGCAACCAACAATGATATTAAGGAACATTTGTTTCCTGAATGGATTTGATCATTGTAAATGTTTTTTACAGGTAAGTAATGTTTTAAATTAAAGATATAAAATAAATTTGCAACCTCGGAAATCACAAATCAACTTATAATTTTAAACAAATCAACATATAATTAACAACAGTAAATCAGTAGAAATGTTTGCTTTTGCACTCTATCTGCCATGTGCCTTGCAATGCTTTATTTAACTTTATTTTTATTTCTGTTATATGACTTTTTTACATGCCCTTATTGTAAAGTTGTATCTTACGTGTTATATTTGATCTAGATTTTTACTACTGTACTCTACATGTAGAAAATTGACAATAAAGCTGACTTGACTTGATAATATATATACACACACACACACATACACGTTTTTATTTAATATAATGTTTATTTTATGTCAAGTAATACATTGGCTATCGGTTAGCAGTTAGCAGAGTCATAAAAGGCATTTTTGGGCAATCTCAAAGAAGTGCTATACTTTTGAGCCATATGAGCGTGTATAGCCTTAAAGGGATATTCCACCCTAAAATTTAAATTTAGTCATCAATTACTTACCCCGATTTAGTTCCAAACCCGTAAAAGCTTAGTTCGTCTTCAGAACACAATTGAATATATTTTGAAAGAAAACCAGGAGGCTTGTGACTGTCCATAGACCGTCAAATAAATGACACTGTCAAGGTCCAGAAAAGTTTGAAAGACGTCGTCCGAATAGTCCATCTGCCATCAGTGGTTCAACCGTAACGTTATGAAGCGACGAGAATACTTTATGTATGCGAAGAAAACAACAACAAATCCACATCACCATTGCGCCGTTTTGGAAAACATCCGCTGAACGCAATCTGCATACGTTATAACATTATAATCATCCAAAATATCTTAAATTGTGTTCTGAAGACGAACAAAGCTTTTACGGGTTTGGAACGACATGGGGGTAAAGTGATTAATGACAAAATTCCCTTTATATCCCTTTAAATCCCTGATATAGTAACTACTCACCTGAATGTTAATACTGATTGGATACTGAATGCTAGTTTTGTGGTTTAGGAGGTTGTAATGTTTGCTTCTTCAGTATGACGCTTGCGCTTCTGTCATCAACGGCATGGCCCAGATACCTAAAGACATTACCCAGAGTGCTGAGATTAAAAGCATGTTGGAGGGTAAGCGTGCTGAAAGTGCATGAAATCGTATTTATTTTGGATAAATTCCTGCAGAATGATTGCTAAAATCACTAGCATTCAATTTCTGACCTTGTAGCTGCTGAGCGGACTGAAGAGAGGAAACTAGAGGAGCAGCTGCTGGAGGCGGCGCGGGAAGGAGCCTTGTGTACCCTCACAAGACTGGTAACCTTGCTAACTACTTTGCAGAACTTGTTGTTGTCACTAAACCTCTTTGAGCAGTTGTGAGGTCTGATCTTCTTGTTCCTCGTGTAGCTAAACATGAAGAAACCCCCAAAACATAAGCTGTACAGACTTGTTGGGCAACACGCCGCTGCACTGCGCCGCTTACAGAGGCCAGAAACAGTGCGCCGTTAAGCTTCTTCAGCACAAGGCCAACCCCAACATCAAGAACAAAATCGGTAGTGAGCTCCTCCTTATAGTAGCGTCGCTTTTCAAAGCATTCAACACTGCTGTGTTTGTCGCCAAGTCAGTATTTTCGCAATTCGATGTTGTTATTGATGTTGTAGTTTCGTTACGGTCTTAGTCGTATTTTTACTATTTTAGCACATCTACAGATTTATATATAACAATGCATTTTTTTTTTTGTTGATTGACCTCTGACTTTTTTGTGGTTGCCTGATACATGTTGATTAATTTTAGCTTTTTGTTTCTCATTTGCTTTTAGATCAGACTGTTTTTGATTTGGCTAACGATGCAGAAATGAAGCAGATCATTACAGGAAATGTTATGAAAGTAGGTTCAATTAATTCGACAGTTCAAATACATGTAATTAAAAAATATCACCATATCATAACGCTGATGTTTTGACACTTATTTTCGATGGTGTAGGTTTTGTTTGTGAATTTGGTTTTATGTTATGACACTTTCCTCCTGTAGGGCATGACGCGACATGTTAAAATGTTTGAGGGGCCTCTTTGGAAGGTATGCTTTATCAAAATCTATAACTATAGTAGACAGATTTGGAATATTTTTCAATTTCCTTTTCTATTTTTATTTCAGAGCTCGAGGTTTTTTGGCTGGCGCTCCTACTGGGTAGTTCTTCAGGATGGAGTCTTGTCATGGTACCCTAAACAGTGAGTATCTGCCTCTATTCCCCAAATGTGATGCTGTAATAATTGAAATATATGTATAATAAATAATAGAATGTAATGATAGTAAAATTACTGGAATTAAAGACTTATTTTGTAAAATGTACA
>NC_039289.1:4598622-4773622 GCF_003368295.1 Carassius auratus
CATTTTTTTTATTATAATTTATTTACATAATTTTTGATGTATATATGAGCTGATCAAAGAGACTTATTTTTATTGCACATCTGGGTAACTATTTTATCAAATTATATTTAGAAAATACAACATGTATATAATACATGAACATAATGTTGTATTTTATAATTGTTTAAAATAAATTTTTTATTTTCTTGAAATATATAATAAAATAATTTAGTGTACAGTATTTTATTGTTATATACATTTCATAAATATGAAAAAAATTACTTAAAATATAACATTATTTTGCATTACATTTTTTATATCCGCAAGCTGAATATATAATTTTATATATATATATAAAAAAGTATATATTTAGTGTTCCTGTAGCTCAAGTGGTAGAGCATTGCGTTTCAAGCGCAAGGTTGGGGGTTCGATTCCCCGGGAACACGATTGATAGCCTGAATGCACTGTAAGTCGCTTTGGATAAAAGTGTCTACTAAATGCATAAATTTACATATATTATATATATATATATATATATATATATATATATATATATATATATATATATATATATATATATATATATATCCTTTATTGTTTGTATATTAATACTTTATAACAAGCAGAAAAAGCAACAATTAACTACACCACATCTTATGTTTATATTCAGCAGGTACAGTATAAAAAGAGCAGGTTTCTGTGTATCTTGAGCACTTTGAAACTGATCGGGACACTGGCCCTGTTTTGCTGAATAAGATATAAAGCCTCTGTTACCTGTCAGATAACACTAGTCTAGACGTGTTCCGTCTGCATGACAACAGCAGAAACGGTTAACATGGAAACAGCTTTTATATATAAAAATATATTAGTGGTTTCTTAATCTAAACAGACATTTTTCAGAAGCTGACAAGGCACAACTCAAGTTACTTACCTTTAATTATTCCACAGGACAAGTTTACCAGCGCCCATGTTCTCCAGAAATGACTTCAGCATCTGGAGCATACTGAGGAAGTGCATTGGGATGGTGAGCTTTTTACCATTGTGTAACCTTTCACTCGCACTTTTACTTTAAGACAGTGTCTTTTTCAACACTTAAGCGCCATATCCATATGATTGATTTCATCTCTCTTTTAGGAGCTGTCTAAGATCACCATGCCTGTTATTTTTAATGAGCCGCTGAGCTTTCTACAAAGATTAACAGAATATATGGAGCACACGTACCTCATCCATCAGGCTAATGCTTCAGACGACTCTATTGAGAGAATGAAGGTAAAAAAAAACAATTTACCTGAAGTATCTGAACACACCAGCGAAACCCCTCACATGCCAAATAACAATGAAATATGGCCAATTAATCTGCTAACTCTCAATATGGCCAGTTTTCACATTTTCTGACCTGAAATAGTAGTTGAATTTAGTTAATTACATGAATGATTTTATATTAGATATTCAGTCTAATAAAAAAGGTGTTTTCTATCAAGTGTGTGGCCGCGTTTGCCGTATCAGCTGTGGCGTCTCAGTGGGAAAGGACGGGTAAACCCTTCAACCCCCTGCTAGGAGAAACATACGAGTTAGTCAGGTGAGAAATCCCAACCCTGTCTGAATGCTAATTTGTTAGCATTCAGGTACAGTCCCATATTTTGATGTTTGGTTATTGTTTGCGGGTGAAATCCAGTCATTTCAGTAGTAATTCAGCTGAAGGTGAAAGATTTCCCCACACAGATTTCGTAACAGATTCAGTAACAGATTCAGTCATGCATGTTGACAACCGATGCTTGCTTTTCAAAGTGACTTCTGTGTAAGTTGTGCTTCATACAGTGCTACACTTCTGACAATGGACGGGTGAAATTTTGCCAATGTGAACACACCTTTAATGTAAATGTAATGTTTTAGTTTTCATTTGTTAGCATTTGGGTTAGCATTAGCATTGCAAGTGTGACTTGTTAATTTGATAGCATTAGCATAAAATCACACTCATCGCGTGAATATCAATACATCAATGTGTTGTGCTCTTGGGCTTAGTTACCATGTTTTTTCCTCAACCTTCAGGGATGATCTTGGTTTCCGGCTGATATCAGAACAAGTGAGCCACCATCCTCCCGTCAGCGCCTTCCACGCAGAGGGTTTGCAGAAGGACTTTGTGTTTCATGGCTCTATCTACCCCAAACTCAAGTTCTGGGGCAAAAGCGTGGAGGCCGAACCTAAGGGCATCATCACTCTAGAACTTCCCAAGTAAGCGTCTGCTCTCTGTGCGATGGCACTTTACTAAAGCCCCTTTCACACTGCCATTCCGGCAAATACAGGGGTAAAGTGTTCCTGCAATTGGTCCCTGGTCGCTAGATTTTGCACTTTCACACTGCCAGTGATGACCTGGGATATGTGCGTGCTTTCACATACAACCCTTGAAGATCCCGTATCGACACGTGACATCAGCGCGTGACGTGTAATGTACGAGTCGACAACGCTTGGCACGTTATACTTTAACTGAAGCAAGCAAACGATCTCGGCGTCAGCGCGGAAAGTGAGGAACTAACTGATCTCTGCTTCATTACAGTTTGCACATATGTTTTCGTCGTGAACGTTGATCTTCCTTCAAAACAGCCGGTAAAAGAGTTGCGGGATAACGCGCGTCATCACTTCGATACGGAATTAGATCTGGCATTAGATCTGGCTTTTGATCACACAGCGCTCGTCCAATGTTGCAATGTTACTAGGTCCCCGACCCAGGTTCAATTCGGTATTCGATCCCGGGACGTGGTTGCTTTCACACAGAAGGCGACCCAGCAATGTTCCGGAAATATTGCGGGTCCGACGTGCAGTGTGAAAGGGGCTTAATATCCACACATTGACTACGTTTACAAGCTGTTAAAATTCGGGTTATGGTCGGGTTAAGGTCACTATTCGGGTTTCTGAAACATTCGGGATAACCTGTTTACATGCGTAAGCAGAGAGAGTTACTCCTGTATACATGGAATGTGTAATCAGTTGCCAATATCCCGATGTAAACGGCGACGCACGGTTAGCGTCTGGACGTACGGACAACATTAAGACGCAATATGTGTCATTTCCGATTTTTTTTATGCGCCGTCTCTACTCAAAAGACCAAGATTCCTTGCGAATAGAATTTTGATGGGGATATGCCGAAACGCGTTTACAAGACCAAATATTCGGGTTAGAAAAGGGGTACCCCAGGTAAAAAAAACCGGGATATGAGCATGCCGGTGTTTACATGGCCGTGCGCGACCGGGTTATTGCTAATATTCCGGTTTTGAACGGGTTATTGGCTGCATGTAAACATAGTCATTGTTTAGTGAGGTTTTGAAGTTCGTACATTTTTTGTAAATGTTGAATAAAGTCTATGATGACTGTTATTGATGAATCATGATTTATCAACATGTTTGTACACAGATTTTGTGTGTATTCCATTTGTTTGAGACTCATTGTCAAATAATAAACTCGTTGCAGGCATAATGAGGCATACACATGGACCAACCCCACGTGCTGTGTCCACAACATCATCGTTGGACAGCTGTGGATCGAACAGTACGGCAGTGTGGAGGTTATCAACCACAGGTGTCAACAAGCATCTGTAAATGTATTAGTTCTGGTTTAACTTAAACTTTACTTATGTGGCTCTTTTGACTGATATTTGCCAACAGAACTGGTGAAAAATGCTGTCTGAGTTTCAAACCGTGTGGGCTGTTTGGGAAGGAATTACATAAGGTTGAAGGCTACATCCTGGACAAGAGGTAAGCTGTTTGGAGTTTAACTTATCCATGTTAAATATTCCCGCCATCGCCACATTGCTATTTTACATTGATTATTTGTGTATTTCCATGCAGCAAAAAGAAAGTGTACAATCTTTATGGGAAATGGACGGAATGCATGTACATAGTTGACCCAGCTTCATTTGAAACTCACAGGAAGAATGATAAGAAAGCATCAGAAGACAAGAAAAGCAGTAAACAGGTTATTCTGAAAGTTTTCATCCAACATAAGTCAAGATAGGTTTAAATGAGAGGGATATACTGTATGGTTTATAACGGTTTGCTTGGTGTTTCTCAGACATCAGACGCAGAAGAAACACCTCAGCTAGGTGGAGATTCACTAGAGGTTATCCCAGGAAGTCAGTTGCTCTGGAGAATAGCACCTAGACCAGAAAACTCTGCCCAGGTCCGTTCCAGTTTAGTTGAAGCTCTGGGAAACCTTGTCCCAGAAAAATCTGGGTTACGGTGAGGCACTTGCAATGGAAGTGAATGGCACTTCAAAATAATCAGTTTAAATTTTATAGCAACAAGAGCTTAACAATGTGAGAGTTTGCATGATTTAAAAAAAAAAAAAAAAAAAAAAGTAAAATTTTTGTGTTCATTTTTCAACTTTGGCATCATGACATCACCGTGAACCCTAAAATGACTAATGTTAAGTTAAGAAAATTTAATACAGCTCAAATAATACAGAAGTTTTAAGGGTAGAATTTGTAAACGTTAAAATAATCACGATTTCAGTACACATGCCACAACACATTAGCAGAATAGGTGTTTACAGGATTAAAAAAAAATTATATACCTTTTGTGTGTAAAATAAAAAAAAAAAAAAAAAAAAAAAAAAAATTGTATGCTGCAAAAATTGACTCATTGTAAGTGTGTCACCGTGACCTCCACTTTTGTTTTTAAAGAAAACGAGGGATGAGTGGATTTTTTTTTTTTTGTGGTAAAAAAGTTGTATCAATTTTTGCATCCTTTGGAATCTAACTGAATTTTCCACTTATCTGTAATTTGGTTTTATTTGCATAAAACAGATGTACAACTTCACTACATTTGCAATGCAGCTCAATGAGCTGGACAAAGAGATTGAAGCGGTCATCCCAAAAACTGACAGCAGACTGAGGCCTGACATTCGAGCCATGGAGAACGGAGATATTGGTGTGTGTTTGTTTCCATAATGATGATATTTCTAATTCATACTTTATGTCCTTTGAACCTACCACAAATGAGCTGCATTTAAATATTTAGAGGTTGAATAACTTTCTGTTTTGAACATCTTAGACCTGGCCAGCGAGGAGAAGAAGAGATTAGAGGAGAAACAGAGGGCGGCACGTAAGAACCGCTCTAAGTCGGATGATGATTGGAAGATGAGGTGCATAAATATTGCATATTTTCACATTTTGCGGGGTTTGCGTTTTCAAAAAGTTAGTACAGTTTAGGGATGGGCGATATGGACTTAAAACTAAATCACAATATTTTCTGGTATTTATTGGAATAATGATATCGATGATTATTCATATGCCTCCAATGAGAGACAAAAAAACTCCTGTTTCTTTAGATAGGTGGTCTCTTTACTGTACATGTAAATGTAATGTCGGTTTCATTCATACTGGAAGCCAGAGGGTGCCCTTGCTCATAAAATAGTAATGTAATTGAACTGATGGTGTTCCAGGAAATCCCTAATATGGACAAAGGCTTCCAGCCATCACCATAGATGAGAAAAACCGAAAGACTGAAACGGTTAAACTGATCAAACATAAGGACAATAAACACACAACGGTTTATTTGTATTCTTCAATCCATCATGGGTATTTTTATAAGAATAAAGCATATTTATATAAGCATATTTTTCTCCTCAATTTCACGCCACGTGCCGCATTTAATGCACGAGACAAAGCCAACACATATGTTGTTGTCACTCCCCACGACTAGTTTAAAATGTTTCCATACCTCCGATTTTCCTCCAAACTTGCTCAAAGTTAATTCTCCTGTTTTTTTTCTTCTTTGATTCTTCAAGCTCCATGTTGCACTTAATCTACTGAATAGTATGCTACAGCGCGCACAGCAGGTGTGATGCGTTACGCATGCGAGACTGCGAGTGGACGAGACGCTGCGTATGACACGAGGACGGTGGCGGGAAATATCGGCCCGGCCCGCGGGTCGGGTCGGGTCGAGCCCAGGCTCGGGCAGAGAATCAAAGCTCTACTTGATACGCACTTCTGCTGTGTCCGCGGCAGACTTCTACCCAACCCTCAAAGCGGCATTATGTCACTAAAGTGAGGGTTTAGGTTGCGATTTGGGAAATGGTCTAGGTTTTATCATCATTATCGTGCAAAGACTAATTATTATTGTGGGGAGAATTAATATCGGTATATCGCAAATGGTAAGATATCGCCCATCCCTACTATAGTTATTGTTCATAATAAATCAAAATGGGATCTCCTTCAAACAGTGCTTTGCAAAATCAGTAATTTTGCTTTTTGAAGAACATGTTATAAAATATCAGTAAAAAATGATGCATGTAAAACTTTTTTGTGATGTTAGGGTTTGCTTGTGACTAACTGAATTTATTAGACCACTTTCATTCATAGCTTAATGGTATTTACTTAAGTAACTCATTGATGTTTAACAGCACTCTTAGTCCTGGTTCACTAGACACTGTCCTTTGCATTTAACCCCATTTTCCCCTTCATTTCTTCTGCCATTATCATCTGTCCTCTGACTTTGCTGCGGTGAGCAGAAACATCAGCTCTGGCCCCAGGTTTGATGCTTGCTTTGTTGCTCTGTCTTCTGCATTCAACTGTTTCACTCCATAATCGTAATTGAATTGCCTTAAGCGACTGGGATCTATCCACAGTCTGTAATTATAGCACAAGACAGGATGTTTGTGGTAGAACAGCATGCATAACAATAGTCCCATACACAATGATAGTTAAACATTTGCTTCGTGTATAAGGGTTCACCATTGTGAGCTTTCAAAGACTATTTAAATTCAAAATTAGTGATAAATTATTATGGAAAACAACTAGAGAACTTTTAATACTAGTTTTTCACTAAATGTATACATAGTATATGGTGTAATAGTGTTATCGACAGTCTTTTTGTCATATGCAAATGAAACTTCACACCAAAGGAATGAGTTGTTGTTTTTTATGTCCCCCTTAGACAATCTATTTTTAATGTGGAATAAGATGGTGTAAACAGAGCTCTCTGGCCTTCTACTGCAAGAGCAGGGTGAAACTTTACACCTGGTTCAAGTGTTACAGCCAAATGCTCCACTGAATCTATTGAACAAAGAACGAGACGATTCTAATGGGGGTCAATTAAAAAAAAAAATTTCACGCATGTTTGGCTGTTGACCACAAGCGACTCAATGTGACAAAACTAGAAAAATCCCATTATAATCAGTGTTATTACATGTCTACTAAACTGAGCCTTTTCTTGTTGCCTGAAACAGGTGGTTTCATCAAGGTCCAAATCCACACAACGGCTCTCAGGACTGGCTGTTCTCCAATGGTTACTGGGACCGTGATTATTCCCAATTACCAGACATCTACTGACCTACAGGAATTGTAAATTGTATAGTCAAGACTACTTATAATGTCACTATAAAACTGCACCCTGTGCTGGTTGGCCAGGTGAACATTTCAGATATCATAAATAATACACTGTTTCAAGAAAGAACTTTATTTAAGCTCACTAATATGCATATGTAATAATCGAAGGTTTTAGAAACTACAGATTGTGACATATCATGGAGATGATAATCACAAGTTGGGCTTGATATAGTAATATCAGTGTACTGTTATAGCAATAATGGTTCTGTTTTAGTCTAAAGAAAAATGTCTTAAGGTTTTTTTTTTTTTGATTTGTTAACTATGGTAGATTTTGGGTGTCCCCCAAGGCTCAATTCTGAGTCCGTTTTGTTTTCAGTTCATTGGCTTAAAATTAACTTGGCATTTCTTGAGTTGGAAAATTCCCACAGCGTTGAGTGTGGAATGTGGTTAAAAAAACTGCTGGGTGTTATACTTTTTACAATTTAGAGTTTCTATTCTCCACACACAATACAGTATTAGGACAGTGTGTCTATTTCTGCTGCTCTTTCTGTTGTGATGTTGATTTTAATTTAGAGAGATGCCTCTGTGGTTAACACCACGGTGATATAATATAATATTGAATATATTATATATCCTAATATATTGACTAATATGCTTTGTTATATCATAATATAACAATCTTATTTTAATTATGTATTTATCATGAGTTAGTTATTCATCTATTTTTACAATTTTAAAGTATAAAGTTGGTCAGAAACATGAAGCTGTAATGACCACTTGATGTGGATCTACTTTTAACCCATTACCAGTTTATTTTCTGTGTGTACACGTGTGTATATTTTCTTATCAAAATAAAAATGTCTACAGATGATGAACAGAATAATTCTGTGCATAAAAGGCAATACCGTATTTAGATCCACATCTAAAAAATAAAAACCTAAAAAAAAAAAAAAAAAAAAGTGTTATGAGCATTTTATACAATATATGCTCTTACAACCTTAACGTTAAGCTGAATGAGTTACCGCACGACAAAAATGTAACCAACAACTACCTTGACTATCATAATTCAGTGAACACATTGAACTCACGTACAGTGTTTAATGGCAAGTTTCGTTATTTTATTATTGGAATGTCCTAATTCTATTGTCCTCACAAGGTATAAATACCCTGAACATCCAATATTGACACGTTTCACAGTGAAGACATGTTTTGAGCCTCTGGGGTTACTGACAGAGAGACCAGAGGAAATCACGTACAGTAGTGAATTAAAGCTCAACGGTGGGAAAGACGTTACAGCTACAGGCCGAGAAAATAAGGTGGTGAAAGTTTCACAACAATTTTACAGTATATACACCCACTAAAATCAATACAAGTTATTCAGATATCATCAAAAAGAGATACTGATGTGGTGTTAAAATCTATAAACAATAAGCCTAGGCCAAAAATATTACAGAACATCTGGCACAAAAAAACAAATACAACTTACGGCTCATCAAAAACTAGTTCTGAAATTAAATTACCTCCTCTGGCCCAGAGGAAGACCAGTAGGTAGTTGTGCATGGTTTTCACTTCAGAAAAAATCTGCTGACCATCAGAGGATATGAGAATGAAACTTACGGCAAAACTAAGCTGCCGTTCTCGAACTTAATACACAGATAGCAGATTTAATGAAATATGTTTTATATCCGTAAAATTATTTGTAAGGGTTACTAAGGGAACACATGGTTTAGTGTTAAAATGAAACCTTGCAATACATACAATGAAAACTGCCCACCTTGAATGGAATGCGTTTTAACCTGCAAAAGCGTCTTCAAGTAGAATAATGAGAGACCGATATATCGGACTGATCCAACAACCAATATTTGACCATTTTAGCTACATGAAAAGGCGGTACTTTTAATAGAAAGAAAGACATCCAAATATTAGATTTTATAGAATTGTTTTATTTTTAATTTATGGAGCAAAGTTCAGTAATCCTGTAAGGGATTTTCTATCTATCGATATACACACAAAGTGTAATATTTTATGAAAATGATATAATAATAATGATAAAAATGTATAATTAATAATAATTAGTATACATAATAATATAAAATTAATAAATAATAATTTTCTTTAGAAATATTAACATTTCTTTATATTATTTAAACATATATTACTAATACTACTGGCTCCACATTCAGGTAATCTGAATTTTATACATAATTACAGAACTTTGCTCCATAAATTATGTTATAATCCTATTAGTTAATTCATTAGTATTATTATATGTAATTTTCTTAAATATATTAACACAACTTGCTCCAAAAAAGTACATAATTTATAATTTTCTGAATTTTCTGAATTTACTCTAATTAGTATAGAAATGGACAAGAACACTTTAAAATTAAGTTTTACTGGATCATAAAAATAATTACTATAGTTAATTAAGTAAGGATACATTTCAATATCGTTAACTGAACACAGATTTGATGCAAATTGGACTAATTATGTAGTTAAACATTTATTTAAGTGAAATCATAGCATGGCCATATCGGTCTCATATCGGTCCGCCATTACACCAGACGCATACAAACTTGATTTGACACAGGTTTACACAATATATTTTTCATTTTTTGGTATTAATGTTATCTAATGTAGAGTTCTATCCCATGCTAATGTGTTTTGTATGATATAACAAGCTCTGGGAAAGGATCTAACCAGTCGGTCTACTCTCGTGTTTGTTTGTGAGGGTTACGTTTTCCTGCACTTCTGCAGATCAATCCTGAACACACAAAATCTGTGGATCTGCACTATGACGTGGGTGTAAATGTGAACGTGAAAATTAGATTACATCACTGGGACCAACAGCTACATGAAGAGTGAACCTTTTCAATTCTAGGCTGAAAAATATCGGCCAACTCGTCCTCGATCACCTGAAATCCGCTGACTTTCAGTTTCTCCCTCCAGAAGAGCTGGATTACTTCAAATGGCTTTCATTTCAAAAAGTGCTGGACAGGAGCGGTCAAAAGTACGGTGCTCTTCTGAGGTCGGACGGGTCAGCGAGGGACCACTTCCTTTATGGAGGCGAGGGCAGAATGGATGCGGACGTGCAGCCTGTTCTCGAAGTCGTACCCGGCGTAGTTCTCCTGCAAGCGAAGCTAGTCACCACCTGAACTCAATTTACTGACGTATTCAAGATAACAATCGCTGATGTCTTACAGTCTTACCTTGGCCTGAAGCAGCAATGATCTTCCTCTACTCAGGGTCTTAGAAAGGAAAAAAAAATTGAAATTATTGAAAAGATAAATAAATAAATCAATCAAGTATATGTTAAGAAATAGTAAAACAAAATTAAATAAATAGATTTAATAAATACAATGCCCCACAACTCTATTTTAATATAATTCCACAATATTTTATTAAAATAGTTTAAATTTTATATCCTGAACCCCTAATATCTATAACTGAAAATAATATTTATTAAAAAAGATCACAAATTAATTATTAAAAATACTGTATAAATAAATAATTGTTTATAAATTAGCAATATTTACATATACTTAAATGATATATGTTAATTATAGAATTGTATATGTTTATAATTAAGCTAAAACAAACTCATAATTAATTTAAAAATGAATTGTGTATTATATGTATGTATATAAACAGATATATATATAATATTAATCAATTATAGTTATTATGGTTTTGTTTATATAAACTAAAATGCAAACTCAGAACTTCAATTTTAAAATAATTGTGTATTGTGTGTTGTCTGTATATACTTATGCAGATATATTTATAATTGTAGTTTATATTTATATATAATATAATATTTACATTTAAAAACTCATATATATGATAAAACAATTAACATAAAAAAAAATAAACTATTAGAAAATGCTAAAACTTTCACATAATTATTTAAATAATACTATACATTTAATTCATTTGTCTATTAAAAATTACAATACACTATTAAATATACTAAGAAATAAAATAATATATAATACAAACACAATTTGTAACAACATGACCTCCATTTAATGGAATAAATTTTCACTATATTTTAATAAAATTCTACATGTTTAATTGATAATATGTAAGCACCACACTTTTTGAGATGTATATGGTGTTGGTGTGATTATTGTCATTATTATTCATACTAAATGGCTCCAAAAGAAATGTTACATCATTTCTAGAGCAAAGTAATGTCTTTCTATATGTTAATCCTTGCAATGGTATTTTCCGCATAAAATGTATAATACACTTCAATGCAAATGTTTTCTAAAAGACTGTTTGTAATGAACGTAAAGAGTTGGGGAATTTTAAACAAAGTCCACTGGAAGCTGACGAATCAATATTTAAACCCAGTGCCTTTAATTTGAGAATAAAGGGATTGTGAAATCGCTTCACCTCTGGTTTAGCCAGTAACACACAGCCCATCTCATAGCAGCAATAGGGCTGCACATAGCTGTTTGTCTGACGGCCGTATTCATCCTGCACCGCCAGCTGGAACGACTGAACAATCACACAGAATCAGTATCAAACACAGTATGTGAGAGGATAGAACTTAAACATTATTAATGTGCTATATTCTGCATTTTGTAGCATTTATGCTCTGAAATATGTTTTTTTTAAATGTACTATTATGCGACATTTTGCACTGTTACTGTACCTTTAAGAGAAGTATAAGTAAGTGACTTTAGTTTGCTTTATGAGACTGAACAAACCTGAACAGCGTCTTTAATATTCCCAAGACATTTATGAATGGCCCCAAGCAGCAGGTGTTTTAGGCCCAGGCTTGACTGCTCGTCCAGCCCCTGTAGCACTGAACACAGCATCAAGATCAGGGTTAACACCAGGGAACAGAGGCGCTCAGAGCTGACAGACGGGACACTGCTCTTTACCTTGATTCATAAGCTGGAGTTTGGAGGAAGAGCAGTTTAGAAGAGCTTTCCATAAGTACAGCACCTCCACAACACCCAGAATGCACAGCTCTCGCGTAAGGGAGACTTTCCTCAGCATCTCTGCCTAGCGACACAAACAGAGCAGAGGAAAATGCATGATACATTTATTTAAAAATAACAAATAATAAATAATCAGGTTTAGAAATGTAATATAGTTACATTATTAATATTATTTCTCTAATTCGTAGTTATGTACATATAAAATAAGACTTTTTAATCATTAAATATTTTTGTATTATGAATTCTAATCACCATAAATGTATGCATGATATATATATATATATATATATATATAGATGGATAGATGGATATATTTTTAGATTTATATTTTATATATTCATTATGCGTAATTTATTATTAATAGAAAAATTACTATTTTGTATTATAAAAAGAAACACATTTATATATAATGAATTATACATTAAAATACAGATAAAAATAGTTTATACATTTATTACATTACAATAACTAGAGTTAGGAGTTAAAATCATAGAGAAAACAAACTTGAACGCAATACTTCAAGTGTCAAAAAAAATAACAAATCAATTTTACTTATTTCTTAATACGAATATAATAGAAAACGAAGTAAAAATGGTATAGAAATTCCAAATTTCCATAAGCAAAATTTGTATATTACAACTTCAAATTGATGTGTGTATATTATAGAAATCATGAGTTTAATTTAAAACCATAATTGCAAAGAACTGAATTATTAGGTAACTCACTCTTTTCAGTGCAAACTGCTCGATCTGATTGTTCTTGCGTTTGAAAAGCCTCTGGACATCTTGGAAAACAGCTTTGGCTCCCTCTAGATCACCAGAAGCCCCCTGACATACTTTGGGTTGAGATGTGAAAAGGTTTGATTAAAACAGATATTTTACATTTGACAGAGAGTTTGACGGAGAACAGAAGCGGACCTCCAGTGAGGTAAGCGTAGTAACACTGAGACCAGCGGGATTCATTCTTCAGCCGCTCAAACGACCTGAAGGCGTCTTCAAAGTTCATCTCGATCATGCTGCACCAGCCTGAGAATCCACAGCACATGCAACAACAAATCACACACTGCATTAGAAATCGGCTGGGACGTTGTGCATATAGTTAACTGCATACGTTTCTCTAATTCAAACAAACTGGACTAAATATTTAATAAATAAGAGTAAGACAATAAGACGATTTCAGATTTGTACCGATTTCATAGAGGCACACGTGTTGGATTTCTCTTTGGTCTGAGGCAAATTCCAGGGCATCCTGAAATGACGTCAGCGCACTGTTGATTTGGCACTGAAAAAGAAAAAATAGATTAATTATGTATGTATATACATGACTAAATAGATATATATAAATCTAAATTATATTTATACATTTTAATTTTTTATTTATAATATATCAATAATTTATATGAATTCTTATTTATGCTTATTTAAAATATCATTTATTACATGTTGTCTAATAGTTGATTACTTTTTATGATACATTTTACATATGTTTATATTAGTATTTTCTAATAATCATTATAAGCTCACATTTTAGTTTATGTACATAAACATTATAATAAAAATTGTACA
The DNA here is from genome assembly GCF_003368295.1 of Carassius auratus. NCBI lineage: Eukaryota > Metazoa > Chordata > Actinopteri > Cypriniformes > Cyprinidae > Carassius > Carassius auratus. The sequence goes on from NC_039289.1 coordinate 4,612,440, forward strand.
CATATTAAACACAATATAATAAATATTAGATATATTGCAACAACTACTGTTAATATTACTGTAATATTTCCTTATAACACTAGAACAACAATGTTAATGCGGATGAGTATGTATATAAACACATAAAACAAACAAATGAATATTGTTTAGAATATATTTATAATACATTTTGAGTAACAGTGTTAATATATATATTTTTTAAGTAAGTTATCATTTTAATAATATAATAATTTTATGTTCCTGTGCGCCAATTTAAGTCGGTACGCATGAATCATTTGTTTTTCTCTAGTGTAATGTAAATTACCGTACACATTAGCCACTGTATAATTTGTATTGGAGATGACTGATATTAATGGTTGGCTCTGGATGCCTTCCATTGCATCTAACACACCCACTACATGAAGAAAGTCATTGTGGTGGTTGGCGAAGTAATTAAATATCAGTGAAGCATAAACCGCATTATTATTTCAGTGAATGAATTATGCCAAACAATTATCAAGCACCAAGCTTCTGCTCTGGTTTCATGCCACTAATGTGAAATCCCTACAAACCCACCTCTAATCTCTGCACCCGTCCCCTAAAGAAGATGAAGAGAGAGGAGTTTGGGTAAACAATCGCCTTCTTCTGCAGAATGGCTTTGGCTTCCAGGAGCCCGGCTTGCGAGTCAGAGCCGTCCAGAGCAAAGAAGGGCTGCACCACGGTGTGATACCACAAAAGAGCCAAACTGAGAGAGAAAAGAATGCAAAGATCCATTAAATAACACGTTTATTAGTTGTGTTTGTTTACAGATTGCTTGTGTACAAAGTGCTACAGCAGCACCGATTAGAAAAAAGCAGCATCTATCCAACAGAAGAACAAATTTGGGAGGGTTTTGCCCCGGGCTGGATTAAGTATGCTTAAATTCATCTCTATTATTAGAGCTGCTGTGCAATCTGTCAGCCTCTGGAAATCAACTACTGAGAACAATGTGTCTAAAGTAAGCTGAAAGAGCGCTTACGAATGACGCAATTAAAATTACACTTAAAAAAATAAACAATTCACAATTAACTAGATATTTACATTTTATGAAGGAAATATGAATGATGTTTGACTGTACTGAATTTGATGTAATGCTATAGTGTTCTGGATGGTTGCTCTAAGATAGATGCCACCAAATATGGCGCAAATTCCATCTTTAACATGAGTATACCTTTTTTTGGGCCATTTTAAAAGTCTAACAATCAGGGGTTAGTCTAAACCCACTTGACAGCTGGACAGATTTGCATATGAAAAATTCCCCCTCACCACGGGATTCGAACCTACAACCTTGTGATTTAAAGTCTGTAGCTCTACTGACAATCAGGGGTTAGTCTAAACCCACTTGACAGCTGGACAGTTTTGCATATGAAAAATTCCCGCTCACCACGGGATTCGAACCTACAACCTTGTGATTTAAAGTATGTAGCTCTACTGACAATCAGGGGTTAGTCTAAACCCACTTGACAGCTGGACAGATTTGCATATGAAAAATTCCCGCTCACCATGGGATTCGAACCTACAACCTTGTGATTTAAAGTCTGTAGCTCTACTGACAATCAGGGGTTAGTCTAAACCCACTTGACAGCTGGACAGTTTTGCACATGAAAAATTCCCGCTCACCACGAGGTGCGAACCTACAACCTTGTGATTTAAAGTCTGTAGCTCTACTGATTGAGCTAGCTGAACAAAATTCTAATTTTTCACTTCTTTATGACACGTTTAATAGTTATAGATGAGTCTGTGGTAGCATTTGCTTGCACATACTCACATGACCTTTCCATCTAATGCCTTTTATCTCTAATTGTGACCTTTTAGATGCCATCAATTATGTAACCCCAGTGTGAAACCAACAGCATGTGCTCGCAAACAAATTCACGTCACTGCACAGTACATCAGAAGTGAGGGATTTTCTTCTAGTGTATGAGCGCTAAACATTTCTGCAAATGCTCATAATTAAGTATACACTAATGAGAGAATCATATCAAAGGCTGGATTAACATTGCTAAGGTGCAAAAAAAAAAAAAAAAAAACTTACGTTGCGAGTGGCGCCTTCATATCTTTGCTCTCGCTGGCACATGCTAAGGAGTCGAGACCTTGCTGACGGTCTCCAGGGAAGCCCAGCAGGTTGATGATCTTGAGCAGGTGTGGAGGCACCATCGAAATACACAAGTGAAAGAGCCCATAGCCGAAGCTGACCGAACCCTTCAGACGGTCCAGAACCTCTTCTGTTACCCGGCCGCCGCTCTCGCCTGAGGTGTTGTGATTGGCCTGATCGGAGGCCAGCGCCCCCTGCTGGTCGGAGGAGCGTCGGCGGCAGGCTTCCTGCAGCTGGCTGATGTCGCTGTAGCATTTGTTGTACATTTTCCAGGCCTTGCGGAGGATCCAGCCTCCTTTGATGTATGCTGAGGGGTGATAGGTCATAATAATAACATTAAATGAAAGAATGTTAGAACTTTAGAACGTAATGTTCTATAGCATGATTGAGCCATTTCATATTTTTTATGACATGCTGAATCGTTTTAGATAATCTAAATTTGTGTATACTTAAAATATAAAAAAATTTAAATTTAAGTAAAAATATATTAAATATATACACTAAATTAAAATAATATTTTCAAATACAAATATAAAATTAAAGAAATTCTATAATATACAATTAAAAAAAATACAAAAATAAATCGCATGATTAAGCATTTTAAAATTTTTGTTGACCAGCTGAGTTGTTTTTAATAATCCACATTTGTGCATACTTAAAGTCATTAAAGATAATTTAAAATGAATTAAAATCTAAATTTGCTTAATATTCATTTTCAAATAAAAATATTCACATTTAAGAAATTTAAATATACAATAAAAATAAAAACAAAAAAGTTAAGTAAATGCATGATTGAGCCTTTCAAAAGTTTTGGTGACAAGCTGAATCATTATAATAACCCAAATTTGTGTTTGCATTAAATAAATATATAACAAATTTTTTTCAAATGAAAACATCAAATTACAGATTATTGCATGATAAGAAGAGGAATAGTTTTTAATAATCCAATAATTTGTGTATTCCTATATTAATAAAGTAAATAAAAATAATCAAATTTTTCATAACATTCATTATTATTAATATTTATAGCATTTTGATTAATATTTAATAATTTAAAATGAAAGAAATTCAATAATACAAAAAAAAAATCTAATAACAATAATGATAAAATAAAAATATAAAATATAAAAAAATACTAATATTTCAAGTTAGTTTACACCCCCCCCCCCCCCACAACAACAAAATTACATTCAAATGACGCAAACTCTGTTCTAAGGTAAAATGTAAACATGCGGAATCCACCTGAGAGTTCCTGTTTGACGAACGACAGCACGGCGAGATAAACCTGACAGTCAGCCACGATGATCTGTCTCTGAAGACGATCCACAATCTCCACTCCTGCTCTCTGCGAGTCCATCTGCAGCCAATTTAAAAACCAAGAAGTTAATGTGAGGAATCTGGCAAACAGACTCCGTACGTCCTGTCGCCTCACACTCATGCAAACACACTCACGCTCTTCTTGATCTTGTTGCGGATGGTCTCGATGACGCCGGCGTTGTCGCTCTCGCAAAGCTTTTCAGTAGTTTTCAGATCATCGCTGGCCACCTGCATCTTCTCCTCCTCGAATGTCATCATGGCGTTCTATGATCAGACAAATATTAGGGCTGCATGATATTGGAAAACTGACTTTGTAAGCAATATACAGTATATATTGCAATATGAAAAACACAAGATTTTTTACCAGATTAATTCAATATCTATATTAGGAAATAATTAATCATTTCAGAATGAGTGGGTGATTTTGTTGCGAAATGCATCTGCATGGAAAATAAAAATAATAAGAAAAATGTTCTTTTACTCCAAGGATTTTTTGGAAGTCTGAACCATCCTTTTAGGGCTGGACAATTTTGGATTTTTTTTTTTTTTTTTTTTGTTTACGATCAATTTAATAGGGGGAAAAAACTATTTTATTGTGATTATTATTAAAATGTAAAATAAATATTGATGTATACTTGTACTGTCAAATCTTAATTCAAATATTGAATAAAAAATAAAAAAAAACATGAAAAGTGCCAGCTTACAACTGTAGCACTGGATTCCTTTCTATAACAATACTTTCATAAAACATGACAAAAAATGGTAACAACATTCATGGAATTCAGATGCAAAATACAGAACAGATGGGAAACAAACGTTCCTAGCAGAGAAAACACAACGAGCCATCAATACTCAATGGCTATTATTTCTGCACAATGTAATTATATCTTCTATATTATGCCATTAGTACAATGTGTCTATTATTAGCTAAAGCTAAACCATGGCAACTACACTAGTGCTAAACAATAAGCCAGACGCCTCTGAAGGGCTTTTGGGAAAGTAACCCCTCACATTAGCGCTGACTAGCATCGGTCATGCCAAACGACATCATGCTGACATCACGACTCTCATCCTGGGGCACCGACCTTGACATAAGAGGTTGTGACGGGGTCCGTTCCTCAACTTGTGATGAGAAACCAAGGGTGCATTCGGACAGTATACTGAACACTGCGCAGTTTTAACTAAACACCTCCAACTATTTCTTAATATAGAATGTAAACAGTGCTTATAAAAAACAATAAACATTCTCCTTTTGGGTTTTACATGCATAAGCACTGAAAACATACTATATACTGCAGAAATAGTGTGCTATGCACACATTACTATTATTACATTAAAGGCACTAAAATATTTTTTTTTAAAAAGATTAATTGTAAAAATGATTTGCTATTCTCCCATAAAATACACAATTTCAATTCAGAGAAAAATTATCCTTTAAAAATAAACTTAAAAACATATATATATATATATTTTTTTTTTTTTTTTTTTTATTATACATTTTTAAAATGAGTTTTTTCCCTGAAGTGAATTTTTATTTTATTCTTAATTTTATTTCATAGGAAAATAGTTTGTAAAAAGTTTGTTTTCAATTTTTATAGAATATTTTTCCATAAGTTCAATTGTATTTTATTGCTATTTATTTTATTGTTTATTTATTTATAAAGAAAATACTTTATTTTCTCATATAAAGCAACAAAATAAAATAAATACCCATTAAAATAAAATTCACTTCAGGGAAATCAATATTTGATTAAATATAATAAAATAGAATATAATTTTAAAAAACACTTGTAATTCTCCTATCAAATGAAGCAACAATAAATAAATAAATAAACAAATGTATAAATGTAACTTCTGGAAAAACAATATTCTATAAATATGTGGAATACCTTTTTAAAAAATGGCTATGCATAAAGTAAAATTTCACTTCATGGAAAAAATATCCTATAAAAATGTCTATTAAAAAATAAACTCTTGCTTTTCTCCTCTAAAGTAAATAAATAAATATCTTATAAAAATTATTTGCTATTATGAACATCTCCGTTCTCCGAACATCTTTTTCTGGTCAATATTTCACTTCCTGTCCTCTCACTTCTATTTAAAGGCTAGGATGAAAGGAGAGCGGTGCTGCAGGAAACAGGACAGCAGCTGGACTACGAATGAGAGCATTTGCTGACTGTGTAACAGAACAGATATAACAGAGATGGACTAGTAACGATGGGCTGATGTCAAACTAATTACACAAGAAAACGACCTTGGGCTGCCCCGCTGATGTTCCCACTTCAGCTATTGGTGTTGTTCTTCCCAGCATGTCACTGTTAACCAAAAGGTCACTTGCCCCAGTAAATAGAGTTCTAAGGGCTAATGGTAAAAGTAGCTTGGTGGCTGAAGTTGTGGGCAAGTATGGGTATAGATTCAAACCTTAAATAGAGTTTCATGAACTGCTGAGGCACTTTCAGTTCTCTAGAAAGCTGTTCTCGTGTCAAATGTACTGGAAGTACTAACTATCATTTAACAGAGTTTACATACCAAGAAGCTGACGAAACTGGCACCGAAGCTCATCAGCGGACTGTGGGTCCTGCAGACAGAACAAGGAATCATGGGATACAAGTTTAGGAAAAAACTAACTTATATTCCAGAAAAAAAAAAGAAAAATTCAGAGATGTAAATATTTTTTTTAAGCTGTTAGCTGAAGGCAAAAAAAATTACCTTAATATTTAATGAATATATAAATAAATATTATCAAATTAATCATTATATATTATAATTTAGTGTTATAATACATCGTTAGATATTTAATATATACATAAAATATTTAAAATTAAAATGAATCTAAAAATTGAATACATCTTTGTGTAAGTTATGTAACTCTGTTCAACTTCACACCTGCTCTTTAGATCATATTTTGCATTAAACAATTAATTACTGACATATAAAGACAAAGCACTAAGTGATTAATGGCAAAAAGAATTATTTTGGGCTGGAGTATCCCTTTAAGTAGCAATTTCCTCAGGTATATAAATCCTCAGGTTTCACGTATGAATTTGTAACTCTTTGTCTCTTCAGTTTAGTGCAATACATTTGTTTTAAAGGAAAAAATATATAATTTTAATTACTGTTATTCATCTGTCCTTTCCACTGGATTTTCCAGGTGACTCTTTTATTTCTCTCTCTCTAATCTCGTATAATGCACAATATAATCTCTGTGTGTTTCTATAATGATTATTGTGCACAGTTTGCACCCTTGCCTAAGGCACCATGGACCAGGCAAACAGCCATTCATCTGTTTACCCGTCATTATACTCATCTGTTGTCTATGGTCTCACGAGAAGGTTATTCAAGGTCAGAAGAATTAGGAACAATTCCCATTATTTCTGCTGCGAGACCAATCAAATATGTTGGATGAACTATTTTACAGCATACAATTAACGTAACGTGATGTTTAAACGTATCGAAACTCAGTATCCAACCTAAAATCACCATTTTGGCATGTTCCACAATATACAGTTATCACCTCATTGAAATAAGCGGTTTTAAATATTTACCAGCGTTATTTCACAATCATTGAGTAATTGCAGTTTTATTCATATTTTGTGTGCATCTTTATATTTTCCCATTTTTATTTTCGCTAGTTTTAGTAATCTTTTTGCGTTTAAAAATATATATTTATATCATTTTTGTTAATTTTTAATTCAGTTTTCGCTTCTTTTTTTTGTAAATATTGAAACTGAAACTTAAGTTTTCTTTTCTTTTATTCGAGTTCATGTTTAAGTAGCGTTTTTTGGTGGTTTTTACTTTGATTTACTGATTCAAGGATTAGTTCACTTCCAGTATAAAAACTTCCTTATGATTTACTCACCCCCATGTCATCCAAGATGTTCACGTCTTTCCGTCTTGAGGAAAACATTCCAGGATTTTTCTCCATATAGTGGACTTCAGTGGTGCTCAACGGATTGAAGGTTCAAAATGCAGTTTTAGTGCAGCTTCAAAGGGCTCTACACGATCCCAGCGGGGAATAAGGGTCTTATCTAGCAAAACGCTTTGTCATTTAAAAAAAAAAAAAAAGTGGAATCACATTGGAAAGTTTGTGTACCCAAAGTCAGCTCTTCATCTGTGTTCTTCGGTTCATAAAGGTAGGGTAGGGGGAAAACTTATTTTCTCCTCTAACTTCAAAATTTTCCAACATTGTTGTTTTAGCTTTTTTTGAAAAGTGCATTTGAATTTCCAAGTTCGCTTTGTAAACGCTTAGTCTGTATTTCCATGAATGACCTTTGCAACGTGACTACGTAATGCATGAAGTCGATCTAGTGCCAGATGAGCATTTGTGGTGAAAAAGTATATACATTATATAAATTATCAAACAATTTAGCTCGATAAGACCATTATTCCTCGGCTGGGATCGTGTAGAGCCCTTTGAAGGGACCTTCAGCCCATCGGCCCCCAGTGAAGTCCAGTATACGGAGAAATAAAGACATAAACATCTTGGATGACATGGGGGTGAGAAAATGATCAGGAAATTCTTATTTTGGAAGTGAACTAATCCTTGAATTCAACCAGCTTTTAACAGTCACGTTACATTCAACCCTGTTACCTTATTTAAGGTCAGAGTATATCATCAAAAACATAATAGTTATTATATGCTACTGCTAGTCCCTCTGCAAACTAACATTTTGTCCCGAAATAGCTAGATCAATCAGTTACTTATTCTGACACTTATATATATATTTACCATTAATATACAATTATATATTACATGCCATATATATATATATATATATATATATAGCTTCCGTTTATGCGAAAAAAAGAAAGAAAAAAAAAAGAAGCCAATTTTATATTATAGCTACAAAATTTTAAACTCCTAGATGCGCGTGAATGTTACCGGTATCTCCGGAAGAGCTCGTCGCTTTCTCTGAAGCCATTGTTGAGCAGCATATTGATGCCCTGAAACGCCAGCTCGGCGTCATCTATCTGCTCGGCTTTCTCTTCAACCTGCTGCTGTGATGAATCCGGGCCTGCCATCCTCTCGGTTTACTCTTTTAAAGGCCAAAAAAACTCGTTCTTCTGTAAATAAACCGCAGAGAAACAGTCGGGTTGTTTAGCGCTGAATACACAACCGTCGGCGCGGCGCCGTGCAAAGTCAAATGATCTTTCCCTTACCGATGGCCAGCTGCAGATCACTGGTGAAAACTGTCTGGAGAGTTTCGATCCCTTCCGTGTCTGATCTGCGGTGCTAAGATGTTTTCAGATCCGCAATCGTCCCCTCCATCAGGCTGCCGTGAGCTGTGAAATATCAGCTGGCTGCTCATATATCAGCAGCATCGCGCGTTACGCAATATTAAAGACAGAAACGGAGCAGTGGCGTTATCGTCCCTTATCCGCTTCTCATTCACTCTAGTGAGGTGTTATAGGTGACAGAGCCGATTCTGCTTTCAAACTGAAGCTTGACAGCTTCCTCTTGACTGTAACACGCCCTGTGCCTCCAACCAGGAAGCGACTTTCACATTAACCCTTGAAGCTTCTCTGGTTTCAGCAGTAGGGATTTGAATTCATCATGAGTCGAATCTTATGAATCGATTCTCAAATTGATTCGTTCATTGATTGGTTCGCTATGGCAGTGGCGAAGCGAGTACCGCTTGAACAAGGTACTCTATGATGGATTAGTTGACGACGACGTAAGTGCATCAGGAGAAATTTCATCTGAACTGTTTCTGGTTGGTTGTTTCGAGGGTCCCATAGAGCTTTTGAATTTGGGAGTTATCTCTCTCTGTCGCCTACTGTTTAAGATACATATTCGGAAACAGTTGTTTTACTCGGATTTAAAAAAAATTAATCTGATTAGGGGAATGGTTTGTTGATCAAGAGCAAACGAGTTCCGAGTTGCCTATATGTTTTTTGATGCTTCTAATTTGAAAATGTATTGTAATTTTATATATTATTTATTTATTTATCTTATTTTATGTATTATATACAGAAAAAAAGAAGATGTTTATTGTCGTTTTCCTTTGGTTTTCGGAATATTGAGTTTTTGCTTTATTTGAATGACTGTTATGTCGAAATGAGTGACAGTCCGGAGAAATTAACATCCACAAACAAATATAAAACTGGAAAGTGCACTACATAACAACCTACAGAAGTGGCGCAGTGTAAAATAAAATATCTCAGTTAACTTGTAAAGATGCTTTTCACAACATTTTTGCTTTTTAAACGTTGTGTTTCCGCAACTGCTAACTGTAAAATCAGCAGTTTTGATTAATGTTGTGTGTGCAGATCAAGTCCAGCATGAAGCAACACAACTTTCATCAAGTTGTGGATGGCGTTTAAACACCCGATGGACATCCATTGAAAGGATTTACAGATGATCTGCAGTTCTCCTGTCTATGTGTGGACATGGAAGACTTCAGATGCTTCACAAAACACAAGTATGGTCGTGTAACTTCCCCATTTCAGCATGTAGATTAACCACAAGTATTCTGTTCAGTAAAAGATGCATCGCTTTCTTTTCTCAGAAAGAAAAGCATCAGAAGAGTATAATTGGATGTGTTCAAGACCTCAGGGAAAGGTGAATGAAAATATGGTTTAAGCATATTTTAATGCATTCTTTGAGATTGAAAACTTTATTTTGGCTATATTATTTAAAAAAAAAACAGGATTTGAAAAGTATAGGGAAAAAAACTACGCAGGTATGCAAAATGCTAATGCTTAGCAAGCATGCAATCATGTTGTACACACTAAACATGCTTTTGTGCCTTTTTACTTTATTCTTCTCGTACATTAACAGGATATAAATATAATATAAATGCAATAATTCACACAGTTATTAAAATACCCACTAGCGCCCCTTGTGGCAACACTTAGATTGGAATTCAAGAATGCGTTTGCGTTAATATATACTTGCGTTCAAGTTTCTTTCAGGCTTGTTTCTGGGCATTCATTTTATTATAAAGTTCAATATCACATACTACAGTATGGCATCTGTGTGGATTTGCTTTATTAGGTGGTGTTAAAAGCGATATGGCACCGCATTGACCTTTGCGTTAAAAGTTGTCATTCTTGCCATCTAAATGGCTTCTCCTTGTGGCTCATAGATGTATTTACACTGCTGGTATGCCTGTGGTGTTCGATACTCCACAGAAGGAAGTCCAGGGCATTAAGACTGAGATATCTGTCTGCACTTTCATCATTTATTCATAACGTACATTCATGTATGAGTAACATACTTCCTCATTCAGGCCATGCAGAAAGCTTTCTTCCTCATTTCTTTCAGTCAGGAACTGTCTCTTGCTTTCTGTCTCGTGTTATACATGTGAATGCGGGGAATATGTAATTATTATACTTATCGGAAGCCTCATGACTATCATTCTGATTAACAGAATTGGGTTGATTTTAGGTAAAAGATTAAAGATACAATATACAAATACAATAACAACAAAAAAAATATAAATGTTTGTTTATAGTTCTGGAAAATCACTAAAATGACAAAAAAATTGCTCTAGAAAAAGTGTTTTCAGTTTTTAAAATTACTTTAAATATTCATGTGGTAAAGTAACATGGTATCCTCATTTTTGTAAGCAAACCTATTTTTTGAATGAACCATTTGTTTACTTTCATGAACTTTCAGCTGGATTCTGGATTGTATATTAACATAATACTTTCACAGTTTATGCTATACAAATTCAGATTAGAAATGTCAATTTTTAGACTTTAATAGGAGTTAAAAAAAAAAAAGTTTGTCTATGGTAGCCTGTTTACTTTTTTTTTTTTTTTTGTGGCAGAATACAAATTGCGAGATCTAAACTGAAAATTGTAACTAAGCATTTTGAGAAAAAAAAATAAAAAAACTGAACTGTGAAATAAAAAGTCGCAATTCATTTTTCTTTATTATTTTGCTTATTGCATGGTCGAAATGTAAGTGACTCCAATACCAGTAAAGTCTTACTTGTCTTACCAGTAAAGGAACACCCACTGGAGCCCTGTGAGGGACATTTTATTGCGGATGCACACATTTTATTTCACGTCTTCTGAAATGTTGACAACCAACAACCGTTTAATCCCACTGAAAGGCTTGGTGGGGCCAGAACAATTTTTAGCACATTTATCTTGTATGAAATGCATTTTATTAAATATGGTTTCCAAAACACTGCCCAACAATAGCACCGAACCTGTAGCTGACAGCACAGTTTAATCGACACACTCAACTAAACAACATTTATGCACATGATCTTGTCTCTATAAGTAGCCTATTGTGAGAACAAAAGTCTTGTAAGCTCAAAAATACCTTTGTATGCAGTGTAAAACCGCATGCAAGTTTGCACAATGGGATAAGTTAAAATAGACTGCAAAAACCTCAAACTCTAATTTTCTATTGCAGGACTGAAGTACAGCTCCATAGTGTAATTGTTGTTCTAGTCCCCTATTTTACAAACCCACTCACTAAATGAACTGATTCTGACACAAAGTTCAGACTTCATAAGTCTTTATTTGGAAATGCCTGGTTCTTCTCACACAATGGGATAAAGACCATAGCTGGCGATCCCGCAAGTGTTTTTACCATTGCGGATCATTCGCATGTAGCCTCCTTCACCCCATCCTGTTCCCCAACTGAGAAAAGAAAGGAAAAGACAAGATCAGACACCTAGATTGCAACTACCATTCTTTCTTTCTTTTTTTTGTGGGGGGATCTGCTTCACCATCTGATCCCGTAATGGTACCCCAACGATGCAATCATTTTTTTAAGGGTAATGAAAAGTGCACATTAAAACGGGAGCATTGTAGTTCATTGTGTTGTATTCAGTATTTGTGGGGTGTTAATGTACTCATAAACCAAAATGATGGGCGTTCTCTTACCTGTTTTTGATTATCCAGTAATCTTTGCCATTCTCTGAGCCAAAACCAACCACAAGCACAGCATGGTTGAGGTTGTTAGGGTTGCATCTAGATTCCTTGTAGATTCCTAAAATATATTGCCGATAAATGTTTGTGTGTATACACACACATATATCAATCATAATGTAATATTATTCATAATATTAAAATATTTACTTATATATATATATATATATATATATATATATATATATATATATATATATATAATCAATAGTAGTGAAATCTTACCTGAACTGTAGAAGAGGAAACTTATGTGATCTGCATCTATGGCGACAGTGATAGGACCGATGGTTGCCACAGCATCAGCCAGAGCCTGTTCATCTCCAGCCGGGATGAACCTGTAATCACTGATTCTGGCGGCAACTAAACTTCTGTCGTAGTAACAGGGCTGAGAATCCTGAAAAAACACAGAACCGAAAAAAGCACATGCAGATTGGCCGAGTCACGAGAAGAAGAAAAAGTCAAAAAACCAAGACCACTCACCACTGACGTGTAGGGGTAAGTGTCAGAGCTCTCCAACCCTTTATGGATCACATAATCATAGGCATTGGCCATCCAGGCACCACTGCAGCCATATGTGCCGTAAGACCTGGAACAGTCCACCAGCTGCTGCTCGCTGAGGGACACCAACCGTCCTGTCTTCTTGAACACTTGTCCTTCGATGGCTCCTGTAGTGCTAAAGGCCCAGCAAGACCCACAGTATCCCTGAGAAGACATGACGAATCAGTCATTTTAGAATCTAACATGCAGTATAATCATTTTCAACAGAATATGTATGACACTTGGGAATAAGAATAAGCATATCAATTTAAAAACAATAGAGAAACCCACCTGATCTTTTACTTCAGTCACATATCCTCGTGCTCGATAGTCCACATTGGTCAATCCCAGACTGTTAGCATTGACACGGAGCGTTTGTGCAGAGACAGTCTTTCCTCCCCTGTTTATCGGGCCAGAAATTTTGGCGCCCAGCAAGCGTTTATACTCCATCTTGGTCTGAAGATGACAGACATTAGAAAAAACATAATCTTAGACCAGAAATGGTTTCAGTTTGTTTTTTTTGTGGGACCAATTAACCATTAACAAAACTAATACAAAAGTTTCTCATTGTTTATAATTTCAACAGTAATTTTTTTATAACTTTCCTTACAAGATCACCATATTTGTTCATTGCCATGCTAAATGTCGACAAGCCGGAGCGGAAATCGTCGTTGTTTTTCTCAATCATTCGCATGTTGGTCTCCCAGATGATTTGTCTCTGAAGTTCGTCAGTCTGCAGATATAAATTCAATCTTTATGAGAAATACTAACAACAATACAAGGCATAACATACCGTAACAGTATAACAATATCATCATAACAACCACAAACTAATTAAACTACTAAATTGTCTCAAGAGCACAACAGTGGTTCAAACCTTTCATTTATATGAGTTCATATATTAACAGTTCACCCCAAAATTTTAATTCTGGTTATTTTTACCTAATGTACTGTAAGGCCCTGATCAGACAGAATGTGTTTTGACTTTTTTTAATTTAGAAAATAGCAGTGCATTGCTTTTTTTTAATGTTACTAGGACACCACAGAATCAGCTGTCCTGTTAGTCTAATCAAGAATAGATAATCAAATCTTTGGTTTGCTGTTAAGTAAACTGTCATATTAGCAGAAACGTAAAAAAATACAGCTCTAGGTAACCCGCGACAGCCACCAAGAGTTTCTCCTCCATCATTGCAGTCTCCGGACATTCATGCAACTGTAATTTTCTGTCTCCACAATGTCTCTTGCACAATGGAATAAAGGCAAATAATGTCGGACTCTTTTTTGCGCTCAGAGCACTCCTGCAAAAACAAAAGACGCAGCAGGTACTGTAGCTAAAACGTGAGGTTCCCGTGGTGCATAAACAGCGCACAAAACGCTCACTACCGAAAGAAAACAATTTAAAAAAGGCACCTTTCACCAAAAAACAAACAAACAAACAAAAAACACGTTATATCTGATCAGGGCATAAAAAGTGTTTTCTTTCATGCTAAATAAAACTTATAAAACTTATAAAAGATAATTTGAGTTTTTTTTTTATGTGTCTTCGTAATGTTTCCTGTTGCGTTCCACTTAAATAATGAACAATTTTTCATTTTGGGGTGTACTGTGCCTTTAAGACACACCCAGATTGAAATCGACCTCATCATTGTAGGATATTTGATGGAGATTTTTCCACATGCCCCACTCTGAAGCAGCTTCCTCTTCTGAATCTGCTGCCACCTGCAGAGGTCCCCACATCAGGAGAGCAAACACCGCCGCTCTGCCTAACATCGCCACCCAGTGTGCTTGATACGTCCCTATACAAAACACAGTAAATAAAGAAAGCGAGCACAATTTAGTTTACTAAATATTTAAATTACAGGTCTTCAACACTGTTAGGTGTGTTGAAGCCAGCTGGAAATTTTGCAGCACAGTTGGTTCGCCATGAGCAGGGTTGAAGACCTATGATATAAATAAATGAATTTGCTTATAATATTTAAAGAAAGTGCAAAACAAAAAAATGGTTATTTGCTATGTTTATATAATGTTTTATTTGCTATGCTTTTTTTTTTTTTTTTAGTTCTTATTCTGAGACTGATTCACTTTAACAAAAATAAATAAGTAAACAAATGAATAAATACAAATACTGAGCACTAAATAAATAAATATAGTGTTTTGGTTGAGCAATTCAGTTTAAATAAATGTTTTGAGGACCTGAAAGTTTTGTTTTAGTTTTTCATTTCATCACTGATTTGGTTTTACAAACAAACTAATGAATTTAGGTTATTTTCGTTTCAGCGATTTAACTGAAGCAAATATTTTAACAAAATATTTCTAATAAATATTAAAACAAATTAACTTGTTTACGCTATTTATTTACACCAGGTCCAAAACAAGTGTGTGGTTCCTTCCAGACTTACCCGACATGATGCTGCACAGACTCTGCAGGAAGTGTGTGTCTGAGCGTTTGGAGCGCCGTGCGGATGAAACTGAAGCATGTCTTCTGCGTTATATACCATCATGCTGAAGGTGTGTCCATACTGTTAGGACTTGCTATACGTACTATGTCATCCTGCAAGAGGAAACCACTTATTAACAAGACTTAAAACATTTACCCTTAACCAATAACTTCATCAAAAACACTGATGCACCTGCACACGATGCTTTCCGAAATGTTGTCCTAAGAAATCAAATGTGATGGTTCATATGACATCTTTTGGTTTGTTATTGAATATTTAAATGAGGACTGAGTCAGCAGTGTTTTGAATGCCTGACGTGTTTTGTCTGACTTGATTCTTGTTTGGAATATAATGAATGTACTACTACTGACATTATATCCACAAAGTATAGTCCAACAGCAGCGAGGGCCTTTATTACGAGGGGGGTGACTGCTGAGTCATCCGTCTTTCTCAGTCAACAGTGTGTTCTTCGGTGCTGTCATAATGCTGTCATAATTTACCCCGGTTATTACGCTTCATCCCATGATTGCGTCTGCAGCTCATATTTTGAGGATTTTCATTATGCACAGTCTGGTACAGGTAAACAGCATTGCAATTTGCCTTATAAAATTACTTTAGCTTTTTTTTGTACTACAGACTTTAGTTTTATATAGATTGTTTTTATATTATGCATTTCACACTTTAGCCTCCAGTTTATGTTTATATTTATATTTTATTGTATTTTATACTATAGCCTATATTTGTAAACTATAGTGAATGGCCTCTTGGTTTTCCTTACAAAATCACTCGGTCATATGAAATAAAAAATTATAAATATTAAAACATTTTCTTTACTACAGCCTATTTTTGAATATATATATTTTTACACTATAGTCTATTTTTTTTTTTATTCTATTCTATTATTGTGTGTGTTTCACAGCTAATACATCACCACTGTTTATTAACTTATTAATTTTTGTTACATATGTCTAATTGTTTGAGAGGTGCTTCCCCCAAATTTAGAAAAATTAGCACATTTGCACATGTATCTTTTATATTATGAATCTATTAAAAACTAAAGGGTATACATACCCTTTACATACATAATACACAACTTTAAAAGAGAAAACGGAAGAATTAGAAAGAATCAATAAATTATGAATAATTTACTGCCAATTTATAATTAATATGTGATTCTGTAATCCTTTTAAAAAAAGTAACTAATCTGATAATGAGCATTTTAAAATGTTATATAGGCCAATCCAGTTTAAATTTTCGTTAATTAATCAGTCAGATCGGTTTTGTGAACTGTTTAACTGATTCATTGGATAGATTCGATTCATAAGAACCGTTCGTTCACGAATCGAACACACCTACCGTGTGTGTGTGTGTGTGTGTGTGTGTGAGACAGAGAGAGAGAGAGAGAGAGGGGTAGAGGAGGAGGATTCAAGGGAATTTGCAGCTGATGCAGAAGCTGCTCGCTCGTGTTGTTGCTGGCGCGGTTCCGTGAAACACTGCGGTAAATAGCGCCGTATATCCGTCCAGTCAGCTCTTCAGCGGGATGAATGCGCGCCGCGGACGGACGGACGTTATAAAGAGCACAGCGCGTAACGTTACCAGCGAGATGAAGCACGAATGAGATTCTTAGCATGTCTTTCAAGGTAAAGATGATCACTGGTTTTGGTAAAACGTTAATTGTACAGTTTGAATATGCCTTAAGACGAACACGAATAAGCGTTTTACCGACTAACGGTTTATGAGAGTTTTTCTCTCAGTCACGGGCGTCTGTTTGGCCTGATGACGAGTGACTGCCCACCCCACCCTTCCAAAAATCACCATGGTAACCGGAGTTTACGCTAAAATATCCTATAATAATCATATTACATTTGTGTGTGTGTATTTTTAAATTAATGTTATTTTATATATATTGCACTTTTATACAACAGTCAAACAATTATATATATATATATATATATATATATATATATATATATATATATATATATATATAGGAAAGGTAATTCATAAGGAATTAAGAAAAAATATATATATATGTATGTACAACTGTCATTGTTTAATAGTCAATAGTTGTTAACAGTTAATAGTTGTAATAATTGTCAAAATCTTTAATACAAAACATAATTTTAGGCATTTTTATAAATTATTAATAAAATTTACATTTATGTTAATATATTTTAATACATTGGTATATTTTACTTTTAATGTAGTTTTTATTTTTTTTTACATTTAAAATGGGTGTTGTAGAATTAATTTATAATGAACCCCAATGATAATTTATTAATTGTGACCCTGTTGATGAATAATATTTACGCTGATATCGATTCAGCAGTCTTGTGGAAATATGGTAATATGAACTGCATGTTAATGAATGTCCGCGAGGTAATAGTGTGATAGAAATGATGATGGTCTGTGCTCGTGTGTTTTGTTTATGTGTCTGACAGAAGGAGACACCGCTTGCCAACGCTGTGTTTTGGGCAGCGAGGAAAGGAAACTTGGCCTTGCTTCAGCTGTTGTTGAACAGCGGCCGAGTGGATGTCGACTGTAAAGATGGAGTATGAGCTGCTTCTTTCCTGCATGCTTCACTGTTCGAGTGATTGTATGGCATGTAACAATGCATTCTGTGTGTTTCCTCAGTATGGCACTACAGCATTGATGGTGGCTTCATACAGCGGTCATTATGACAGTGTCCGGGAGCTCATCATGCAAGGTGCAGATATTAATCTGCAAAGAGAGGTACACATGCTCTTGTGTCTGGATCATGCTTATATTGCTAGTTTGATGAGATCGTTTTTTAATTGCAGTTGAATTTATTACATTTGTTTTGATTGTATTTAATTAGATTTTGTTATTATTATTGCATTTTATTTTTATGTAATGTCATTTTAATCTAATATATTTCTTTATTTTATTAACTTTATTATTTATTAATTCATTCTTTTTTTGTTTAATTCAATTAGATTTTTATGAAATTTATAATAAAATATATTTATTAAATTTCGTATTTATACATTTATATATATGTATTATTGTAAATGATTATAAAATATATTATTTATTATACTTAATTTGGATATTTTTATTCAAGCATTCATATTATATTTATGCATTTATTTTAAATACATTTTTCATTTATTTGTTTTTATTTAATATAAAATGTTTTTAATCTAATCTAATTAAATTATTTTATTTTATTGTATAATCTAATTAGATGGTTCTTTATATATTTTTTTATTTTTTTTATTTAATGTATGTTATTTTAATCTAATATATTTATTTATTTTATTAACTTTTTTATTTATTGATTCCTTCATTTTATAATCTTTTCTTTAATTAAATTTTCTTCAATTAGATTTGTATGATATTTATAATAAAATATATTTATTTAAATGTTGTATTTATACATTTATGTATTATTTTGAAATGATTATAAAATATATTATTTATTATATTTAATTTGGTTATTTTTATTTAAGCATTCATACTACATTTATGCATTTATTTTGAATAAATTTTTCATTTATTTGTTTTTATTTAATGTAAAATGTCTTTAATTAAATGATTTTATTTTATTTATTATTGTATAATTTAATTATATATATATATTTATTTATTTATTTTCATTTAAGGTAACGTTATTTTAATCAAATGTAAATTCATTCGACATTTATTTATTTGTTAGTTTATTTTGTTCTATTATTTATTTTACTGTATTATTTGATTTATTATTATTTTTAATTTAATGCATTATTATTTTAATCTGATGTTATATCTATATCTATCTGTCTGTTTGTTTTGTATATTATTTTATCTCACTAGCATTTCTGCTGAAATCAGCCAGGCAATAAGCAGCAGTGAAAGCTATTTCTGTCTGAGCTAAATATATAGCTAGAGTGACAGGTTGTTAATAGTGCAGTAGTAGGTGCTAATATTACTCCTCATATGGCTGTGTGAGAGCTCAAGTGTGTTTGTGTTTATAAGTGTGCTGATGATGATGTCACTCTTCCTCCAGACTGGTTCCACCGCGCTCTTCTTCGCTTCGCAGCAGGGCCATAATGAAATAGTCAAGCTCCTGTTTGAATTTGGAGCATCCACAGAGTTTCGGACAAAGGTGTGGCATGTTTTATTGAAGAATGCTGTGAATAACTGTGATGACTGAGAACTGACTGGTCTGTGTTCTCCAGGACGGGGGCACGGCGCTCTCCGCGGCCTGTCAGTATGGTCACTCCAAAGTGGTGGAGACCCTCCTGAAGAACGGCGCCAGTGTCCACGACCAGCTCAATGTTAGTCAACACCTGAGGCCAGGCCGCTGCTCTCTCTCTCTCTCTCTGAAAGCCTGATGCATGCTTGTGCCAGATCCTCTAAGGTTTCTGCTGATTCAGTGTTTAGACTCTGAGACACAGTTTAAAATAAAACATATCCTTGGGAGACACCAAACATTTTCAAAGAATCTGATGGAAATATTATTTGAAGAATTTGCCAATAATGTCATTGAATTTATTTTTTATTTAATGTTATTTTAGTCTAATGTTACATTTATTTATTTTGAATTTAATTTTGATTTAATATTATGTTACTGTAATCTAATCTAATATTTATTTGTGTGTTTATTAATGTTTTATTATTTTCACTGTTATTTTTAACGTAATGTTTAATTTTGCTTATAATCTTTAAATCTAATCTAATATTTATTTAAATGTATCATTTTTCCATTCATTTTATTTTTAATTCGATTTTCTTCTATTAGTTATATTTATTAATATATTTTTTTAATGTAATGTTAATTTAATCTCATGTTATTTTTAAGTGTATTTATTTTTTTAATTAATTTTTTTTACATTTATTCATTTATTTATTTTTTATATAATGTAATATTATTTCAGTGTAAAGTAATATTTATTTTTTTTGTTTGTATTTTATTTTGTCTGATTTGTATTTTATTTAATTAGGTTTTTATTATATTTATCAATTGTTTAGAATTATAAATTACATAAATTTTACATTTATTTTAATTTAATCAAATTGAAAAATTTGATATAATTGTATTTTATGTATGAAAGCTCACATTCTTTTATTCTCTAAATAGCATTTTCATCTGTCCTTTGATCATCTCCTCTTTTTCAGGACGGTGCAACAGCCTTATTTTTGGCATCCCAAGAGGGTCATGTGACCGTAATCCGGCAGCTTTTGTTATCCGGGGCTAAAGTCAACCAACCCCGAGAGGTCTGCTCTATAATCGTGGCTTATGCCTTGTGGTTTGGTTTTGGTTTGCTAGCATGTATATTTGTTC
The DNA here is from genome assembly GCF_003368295.1 of Carassius auratus. Lineage (NCBI taxonomy): Eukaryota > Metazoa > Chordata > Actinopteri > Cypriniformes > Cyprinidae > Carassius > Carassius auratus. Next base: position 4,633,024 of record NC_039289.1, read on the forward strand.
TTCATGTTGATTGTGTTTTCTGTTTTTGGGTGGGGTAAGGATGGCACAGCTCCGCTCTGGATGGCGGCCCAGATGGGACATAGTGAGGTGGTGAAAGTTCTGCTGCTACGAGGAGCAGACCGTGATGCAGATAGAAAAGTACGCTTAAGAAATTTAAGTTGTTTTTTTTTCTAAAAGGTTCCTATTTCTGCCAAGATATTTTATTTTACTTTATTTCATTTTATTATCACTTCAGCCAGGTAGAAAAGAAGCTTATTAGAAATGCATGAAGTGTTTGCCAGTGCCTCATTTATTGTGTGATCTGGGTGCGTGAGTCTCTCATGTTTCTGGCTGAAGGACGGCTCCACGGCTCTGTTCAAGGCGGCACATAAAGGCCACTGTAACGTCATCGAGGAGCTCCTGAAGTTCTCCCCTTCACTCTGCCTTCTCAAGGTATGACAGCATCGTCTGATGTCCAAACAGTCCGACAAGTGGTTTGATTGTGATGGTGTGTGTTTTGCCATGCAATCTAGAATGGTTCCACAGCTCTTCATGCCGCTGTCATGGGTGGGGATCCAAAAACAGTTGAGCTTTTGCTGAAGGCGAATGCTGATCCAGCTCTAGCCAACAAGGTAAATTTGAGACATGGATTATAACATACCAATCCACACCACTCAAATATAGATCTTTTATTTAATTGTATTTTTTAATAATATATAATAATATACACTATAATATAATAATATACACAATTATTAAATTATTATTTCATTTATTTATTTATATATATATATATATATATATATATATATATATATATATATATATATATATATATATTTTTTTTTTTTTTAATTATTATTATTATTATTTATTTTTTTCTTATTTGTGTAATTTATTTTATTATCCACAATATTTTCTCCATATGAAATAATGATATATAAATTATTATAATTTATTATTATGTTTTATATTTTATTAATTGTTTTATTTTTGCATTATTAGTAGCATTACTAGTATTAGTAGTATTAAATTGTTTAAATATTATTCAATATACATTAATATAAATTGTATGTGTGTGTGTGTGTGTGTATATATATATATATATATATATATATATATATATATATTGCACTAATATTAATTTACATGGACAACTTGCAAAAATATTTATTTATTAAATTTTTATTTAAATTATTTTATGTGTGCGTGTATAAATATATATTACACACACAATATTTGTGGAATTTGTCCATGCAAATTACCATAGGAAAGATCCTTTTATTATAGGTATATACAATTTAAATGTTTTGTCTAAAATTTGTAGTTTACATGTTGACCAAAAAATAGTTGCTTGATGTCCCTCTCAGTGTTTTATTGTTCATATCTAGCTCTGCCATCTACTGGTCATGTGAGCGTTTCTGTATACTGAATGTATTGCAGACAAATAGCTCAAAATATGATAAATGCTCTATCTAATCTAATCTAATCATAAAAGCACATGATAATATGGTTTCATCTGACACTTTTGCAGAACAATGAACTGCCGGAGGATCTGACGAAGAACGAGCGCATCCTGCGAGTCCTGCGTCTGGCCGCGCTGAACGGAGCGAGTTGATATCTATTGGGTTCGCTCTTAGCTCTCTGCTGTCTTAGTTTTTAAGTTGTTGAAAAACAAATGCACTACATCCTCCTGAGAGAGGAGAAATCCTGTAACAGCTTTCCTGTCTCATACAGCCGATGTTATAATGGTGCTTGCTTGCAACAACACAAATGCACTGAAAAGCAGAATTGCATAATGTTGTAACATGATGTAATGTCATTAGCATAAGCATTTATTAAATTTGTATGTTTTGTAAGAAGCAGATTATGCATTTTGTTTAAACAAATTAAATGCTTAAAAATGAGTTTATAAAATTAATAAATTATTTTTATTTTATTTATATTATTTTAGTAGTGTCTTGTAGCCTGCAAATATATTTTAATTTTATAGCATGTTTTCATCAAAAGAGATGATGAATCAGTGTTTGTGCCATACGACTACAACAACAAAGAAAGGAAAACTTCACAAAAAAAAAACTCAATACTAATTCGATAAAACACTACTCTTGGCTCTAGTAGTTTTTCTTGCCAGATTTATTTTCGTCTTAAATGTAATGTACACTTTATTTTCTTTAGAAAAGTTTCAATATTAGCATTTTGTTTGTGAATGAAGAGTGTTAAACTGTGTATATAAAACAATAAATGTGCACAAAAATGCTGCTTTTTAAATGTCTTTCATTTAATGAATGATTATGAAAATCATTAGATGATTTTTTAAAATTTGATTTGAATTTTATTGCTTGAACAAAATTTTATTATACTAAATTTTATTTATTTATAAACAGTACCTCTTTGCTTTTTGATGTGTTTTTTTCTTGCCATATTTGTTTCTAACTGACATGCATTTTGGACTTTATATTTAATTTATAACATTTTATCTAGCATTTTGTCTGTGTATGAAGTGTGTTAAACGGTTTATTTTTCCAAATAATAAATGTAGTCGAAAATGCAGTTAATTATTTTTAAATATATTTATTAAAACGTGAATTCATATTTTATTGTATTCTGTATTTCATTATTATCACTTACAAATATTCCACTTTTATTTTTCTTTTATTTCATACATTACTGTCACCATATTTTACATTATTTGTTTCAGTAAACTCGAATTGCTTCAGTTAAAATTGCAGTGGGCGTGTCCTACGCGTGGTAAAGGTGTGGCTCATCGATCGTCACTCGTGACGTCACTGTAAACACTGAACGCGGAAGTGCAGGAGATACACAGATTTACCGACACACATCGAGATTCTGCTACGCATTCATTTAAAAAAAATGTATACATTTGAATTGTTCCAGCAGTAACACATTATAAGTTCACCTTCAAAACACCGGTCAACAATGACGAATGTCAACTTACAGGTAAGAGACTTTACGAGGGGTATAACTGCCATAAAAATTACCTTTTTATGTATTAAATGTAATATGCGTATTATTTATGATTTGTTGTACTTTTTCTGCTCTATTTAAACGTGTGCTTTGACAACATACAGTTTAAAATGTACTTATATTGTTGTGGTTTTTAATATATGAATCGTATAACCGGTAAACATTCAAATGTTCGTAATATTTACGAGGCTTGTTAAATTTTTTGATACATACATAAATGTAAGAAAGTACATCTTAACTTATTTGGTACATTGTAAAGTTTTTTTTAACCCCTGTATGTATTCATCAGCCTGTCCTTAAACTGGTCTAACCAGTTATCCGTACATTACACCACACTATAACATAATCTTCTACAAAACAGACAGTCCTACACAGATTTAATTCGGATTTCAGGTTTGAAACATTTTAACCTGATCAAGTGATCTATATATGGACAGACAGTATTGCATTTGATTGTTTTATTTTTGTATGCAGAATCATTTTATTACCAATTATTTTTATTTATGTTATTCCCAAAATGTGAAATATTGTACAATATTAAATTAGACTTAGCAAGAAAAAAAAAATGCTGTTTCTTTTCCCTTTTTAAATGTCTCTTCTTTACCTGTGCTCAATAGAAAGCCATTGATTTGGCAAGCAGAGCCTCTGAAGAGGACAAGGCCAAAAACTACGAGGAAGCCCTGCGCCTCTATCAGCATGCAATCCAGTATTTCCTTCATGTGGTGAAGTGTAAGAAGCCAAAAGCCACTGTTTATAAACCTCACTTACATTTTACGTCACTTTTAAATATATTTATATTTTATTTTTATGTTTATTATCTATAATTATAAATTATTAGTACATCAATATAAAATATTATTAATAGAATCTCATAAAACATATCTTGTTTTAATATACACATATTTTATATATATATATATATATATATATATATATATATATATATATATATATATATATATATATATATATAATTGGATTAATTAATTCATTGTATTATTTTGATATATGTATATATTTAATATAAAGGATTGTGCTTTATTAAATTTTTTTAACATGGATAAACAGATGGATTGTTATTATGTTTTTATGTATTGAATATTTGAATATGTTTAAAAAAAATCCTGCCTATATATATATATATAAACTAATAGTGGCACTTTTTAATGTTTTGTGGTGCAGATGATTGTAATTTATTTTATGGGGAAAATAATCCATAAACAAATAAAAGCACAATTTAATGTTTAGATATTTTTATGCTGCAGATATTTTAAGTGTAAAATAATATTTAAATTATTTTTATTAGGTAGATTATTTAATAGGTTTACAATTTTATTTATATTTGTATACTACTGTCTTTCATGTCTTACATTTATTCAGTGCTTATTTAAAAACGCAATTATTTGAGCAAAACATCCATGACCTAATGATGGCATGTGTTGATTATTATTCTGATACTTAATGGTGCAGATGAAGCTCAGGGGGAAAAGGCCAAGCAGAGCATCAGACTGAAGTGTGTCGACTATCTGGACCGAGCGGAGCAGCTCAAGCAGTACCTGAAGAAGAAAGAGAGCGCGCCGCCCTCCAAACCTGTCAAAGTTCCCCAGTCTGATGAAAAAGGGTGAGAGGATCTACTTCCTACTCGATCGGCTAATCCACTTCCTGTTACACAGAGTAAATAAAATGTTACATTTCATCTTGTACAGGACTGATAGTGATGATGGCGATGCGGAGAAGAAGAAATTCCAAAATCAACTCCAAGGTACAACATTTTGGGTTAAAAACACACTTTTTTTTTTTAAGTATCTAAAAAAGAAAAAAACATGGATTTGCATGCTTTCCAGGTGCTATTGTTATGGAAAAACCCAATATAAAGTGGGACGATGTTGCTGGTTTGGAAGGAGCCAAAGAGGCCCTTAAGGAAGCAGTCATCCTGCCAATTAAATTCCCTCATCTTTTCACCGGTATGATGGGTTTCATGAATTCAAATGCCTGAAAATGTTTTTCTGAAGTGTGCTGAAGCTCATTGTTATCGACAGGGAAACGCACTCCGTGGAGAGGGATTCTGCTCTTTGGTCCTCCAGGAACAGGAAAGTCCTACCTGGCTAAAGCAGTGGCTACTGAGGCCAACAACTCCACGTTCTTCTCCATCTCTTCTTCAGACCTGGTGTCCAAGTGGCTGGGAGAGAGCGAGAAGTAAGTGCTCTTCAAATGTAAAGAGGGAAATACATTTAGAAGTTTCAGATGTTTCTTTGTTCTCAGCATGTTTTGTTTGAACTAATTCTGTCATTGTCTGTTAGGTTAGTGAAGAATCTGTTCAGTCTGGCTCGAGAGCACAAGCCTTCAATCATCTTCATTGACGAGATCGACTCCATGTGCGGCTCGAGAAGCGAGAACGAGAGCGAAGCGGCCCGCAGGATCAAGACAGAGTTTCTGGTTCAGATGCAAGGTAAACGCAAAGCTGGCGATAGCTTTATCGCAACAGCAAATTTCTTGTTTTGTCTGGGTCTCATTTGGCAGGGTTTTAATAGTTTTGAAAAAAAAGATTCTTACGTAGGTTCAATTTCCCATTTAGTTTTAATTGTTCAGAAATGTTTGATATTTTGTTTATATTGTTTATAAATTATTAATTTATTTGATATATAATATTATAATAATATGATCCATCCGTCTATCCTTTCATCAAACCACTTTTCCTCTATTGTGTTGCTGAAGCCTATATAATGTCAATAAATCAAATTCCCTCACATATTGTAATTTGTTTTTTATTGACGTTTTTTCATTGCTTTTTTTTAAGACCAACATTTATTGTTATTCATGTTGTACAATTACTGTGAATGAAAAATGAATAATATTCTTTTACAGATTTTACAGAATATTTTAATAATTTATTTTGACTTATTTCGATTTTTTGGCAGTCAAAAAAAAATCACATTTAAAATATTTGTTGAATTTTGATAATATTCATATTATCACATATTTATTTAAACATATTTTGAACATATTTAAATATATATATATATATATATATATATATATATATATATATATATATTTACACTACATTTTGTAAAAAAAAAAAAAAAAATTGTTCATAGCATTTTTATGTTCATGAATTAAAATATTGATTATACCTTAATTTTCCCAATCTATATGCTATTCATAAATTTATAATATTTTCCAGATAATATTTATATTACTTTTGACACTACTTTCTACATAGATTTATGTAATATTATAATAATTTAATAATGTTATAAAATAATATTATATTGAAGTCCTTTATTTTTATTTAATATTCTATTTACCATTAGTTTTCTTCAGCGTTTTAAATATTTATAATATTATTGATTCTGAACGTAATTTTCTCATTCTCGCAGGCGTAGGAAGTGATAATGAAGGAATTCTGGTCCTTGGAGCGACAAACATCCCCTGGACACTGGATTCTGCCATCAGGAGAAGGTGCGTCATGCAAATCCAGAAAAATTCTCATGGCTTTAAATGTCTTTAAATGCATTGGTTTATTATTGTCTCATGGTTATAGGTTTGAAAAGCGCATCTACATCCCTCTTCCTGAGCAGCACGCTCGCTGCTCCATGTTCAAGCTGCATCTCGGCTCCACTCCCAATAGCCTCGATGAAGCTGACTTCATAACTCTCGGGAAGAAGACCGACGGCTACTCAGGTGCCGACATCAGCATCGTCGTTCGTGACGCCCTCATGCAGCCCATTCGCAAAGTTCAGTCCGCGACCCACTTCAAAAAGGTACAGAATTACATTTCTTTTTTTATTGCATGGTGGAAACAAGCTTCCATAGGTTTGTACACCTAGAGAAGCGTTTAATCGTACTCTCATGTCTGTTTTATCAGGTCAGGGGAAATGCATGGAACAACCAGGATGTTGTGGTTGATGACCTGTTAACGCCCTGCTCTCCAAACGACACAAGTGCGATCCAGATGACCTGGGTGGATGTAGCGAGCGATAAACTCCTGGAGCCGATAGTCAGCCTGGTAAGTTTGCAGCTAGTGCGGGAAACAAAAGCTGAAGTCCCAGAGCTTGTTTTGACCTTCTTGTCTGTGTCTCAGGAGGACATGTTGAAGTCACTCGAGAAAACCAAGCCCACCGTGAACGAGGAGGATCTGGTGAAGCTTCAGAAGTTCACTGAGGACTTTGGTCAAGAGGGATGAATTTTTGCCGGATTCATGTGGCATTTATTTATATTTTTTCATCAAGTTTACAAAGCTCCGTCTACATATTTTTGGTCAGTCTTTAATCCTGAGATTTTTTTGGGGGGTGTCACATTTTTGTGAGCCTTCATATTATCCTGAACACAACCAATCAGCACTAACAGCCATTTGAAAAATATTATAACAAAAAATCCTCTTATTTTTAAAAGGTTTATTGCAAATGGGTCATGATATTTTTACTTGGACTTTTTTTTTTTTTTTAAGTATTTGTATTTATGTTGGTCACTTGTGCCTTAATGGCTGGTTACTTAGTGCCAAATAAGACTTAAAATCACTAGCATTAACCTTAACTCTCGAAATCAAAGACGACCAGTGAGCTGTGAAATATATGAAATATGTGAATACTTGTTTTGGGTATAAAGAGCTTTCTTTGTCATCTCTAAAGTGTTTATTTTGTTCTACTTTGTTTCTCTCCTGTAAATTAAATATATAAACTACCTCTAAATTGCGGGATTCTCCTTTTTGTTGCTTCATGTCTTCATGTATTGTACACATAAGGTTCTAGATAGAAATCGCAAACGGACAAATAACACTAATGCAACGTTTTCAGTTTACACTTACAAAACTGTGTCCACTGGTGTATAAAACACTACGTTTTATTTATGTCATTTGCAGTGTTTCTTATTAAAAGACTGAAAACTGAAACTAAATTAGTGAACTGACTCGAATCACAAGACATCTTATTTTTAATAGTTTAGAACAAAAAAACAATTATGTGGGTACGTATTAACAAGTCAATTATTTTCTTGAGGTTCAAACAGCAAAGCAATAAAGAAAAGTGCTTTAGTTATATAATGCATTAGATGACAAATGTTTTGTGAATCACTGCTCCATTTAACTCAAACAAGGAAGTGGAGTTAAACTAAACCATGGCCTGAAATCCACTGATACATGTTCTATACATTAAACAATTATCTCTTATACACTCATGATTATACATGTTATGTAAACTCACCAAAGTCAAAGTACAGTAAAGTATAACTGTAAATCCAACCGATCACATCGATCCAACTTTTCCCTGAAGTTTCCCTAATCGCATCCCATCACAAACATTGTGAATAATAATTGTGCTACTTCATTTAAAAGATTTTGTCAAGAGAAAAACACACACAAACAGGAATCGAGACAAAATCAATCACATTTTTCAAAGAAAATAAAGCTCAAAGAAAGTGTCACTCCATAAAAAAGGGAAGAACACACACTTGATGACACCGAGTGTAAATAAACACAATAAAAGGAGTTAAATGAAGGCTGCCACAAAATACAAAGGCAAAGAAAGGAAAAACTTGATAAAGGGGGAAAATAGATTTAAGAACGCTCTCTTTACTCTTTCCTGAATAACATCAAAATCCCCATCAGAGTATTGATCATGTTTCATCAGTATTTTACGAGTTTTTCTGTCAAACTAGATTTAAATGAATTTTTCGCACAAAAAACGTAAATTCTGTCATAATTTACTAAACCTTACATTTTTCAAGTGAACTATTCATTTTAAACAAAAGGCAAAGAACGGAAATTGTAGGGATGGACTCTCTATAATTCCTGAATAAAATTGCAATTGCAGTCACAGTATTAATCTGCATTATTACACGTTTTCTTGTCAAATTATATGTAATTTCTTTTTATTATTATATTAAATAAATAATGTCCTGGGTGTAAATCCATCTTTATAGTATCCTGAACATCTTGTTACAGGATTTTTTTTTTTTTTAAACTAAGATTATGACCGAATTTTCATTTTTGAGTGAACTATTCCTTTTAAACGAGACCGTCACAAACATATTTAATTCAACACTTTTTTGGCTTTGCAGCTACCAATGAAACTAACATTCATTTCATCAAGGCCTGTATCATCATTAGTATAAATACGACCCATTTTTATACTCAAAATCAGACACCTTGTGTTTCTAAACAGCAGCTGATCTTTAAACCTCACTGATTAGCATTATTTTAAGACAAGCCGCCAAATTTTTAGTCTACATCTTTATATGCTACAGATTAAATTTTATTTAAAATTAATTTTAAAGTTGGTACCTAATCCAAATTACATAAACTTTGGTACAAAGACAAATACAGAAAGGTAAATGAATATTATCCCAGCCCGGCTACATTATCAGACCTGCGATTTACGAGGCGTAAAGGGAAAGTTAAAGCAACACTGGAAGGGTTTTCTGCACTGTAGGTCAGGTGGGGTTGGGCTGGGTTCACAAAAACACATTAGAATACGGAAAACAGGGAGCCGAGGGCCAATCCCGTCGCTGCACCAGCCAGCATCCCCAGAGCAACGTCACCGGAGTCCTCACGCCGGCGCTCCTGCACTATGACATGGTTGACGCCAGGTGCGTATCCCCCTAACAGAGACAAATAACAAATGTCAATCAAACTAAATAAAAAACAAATGTCAAAGGTCAAGCAACTTCCGGTTACCTTGATAAAGATACGGGTGGGCTACTGCATACTGCTGCCCATCTGCTGAGTAGACCATCTGTGTGGCATAAGGAGGAGGATGAGGAACATAACCGCCATATCCATCAGGATAGAAAACCTAGATCAATTTAGAAAGAAATTAGGGGTGCATGATTTATCAGAACCAGGTATCATTTTTTAATTGGCATACGTATATTGATTTTTTAAAAAAATCTGGATGCTCATTACATTTAAATTCTTTTTTATAAAATATAATTTATGTATACTTTCTTTTAGTTATTTATTTTTTATTAAATTAAATTATTTGTTTTATGATTCACATTATTGTATTACAATTATATTATATTATTTATGTAAATGTTATTTCATAAATATTTTTAAATTATTTTTAATTTCAAAATATTTAATTTTTAAATGATGGATGCTCATTACCCCTATTTTTCGATTTCAATTATTTTGTTTTTATTTGTTTAAATGTATTTTTATTTTATTTTAATAATTGATTTTATTTTTCATAAAATTATTATTTCCTATTATATAATTATTTTTAATTAACTATTATTGTTCTTTTATATTTATTTGGTTTTTCCTACTATGTAGTTACATTATATATTATGTTTAATAATTATAAAAGTTAATTTAAAAAATTTAATTACATTATAACATGATTCAGAATATTTAACATTTTAATTGTGCATGTTCATTTTTTCTATGCTACTTATAAATTAAATGTGTGTGTGTGTGTATAAATATTTATACATAAAATTTATTAAACAATTGTTTTATTTAAATATTAAAAATACACTTTCATACTTATAAGTTATAATAAAACAAATGTATTATACATTTAACATATCACAAAATTACAAAAAAAATTTTTATAAATTACAATTAATTTAGATAAAATAGCACAGAATTATAAAATTAGCCATAACATAACATCCTGTTTTCATCAAGTAGTTCATTTCAAGCAGTCTTTTGTCGGGATTTTGATAACATTTTTATAGGAGCCAATGCACTTTCAAGCATTGCTTGTAAACATAAGCCGTTGTCAATTCTTTTTCGTCAAACAAGTTTATGATCAAACAGAAATGACAAAGTCAACATCTAAAAAGAGCTTTAAAACACAAGCAACGACATAAGCTGGATATCCAAGTAAGAAAATATTCTTTTCTGTAGTAATCTGATACATTCATGTTCCTTTAAATATATTACCTGTGGAGTTGGGTTTAACTCAGAATAGGGTGGAGGAGCTGATGCCACGATGTCCTCGGCAAAACCAACCTGAGGATGCTGCGCAATCTACAAAACACACCAACTCATGTCAGCAAATGCCTCTGTAACGCTTCTGAAATCAGTTCCAGAAGCTGCGCGACAGGGAAGGTTAAATGTGAACGTGTTTTCCCGCTCAAACTGCATTTGTGTAACTCACAGTGTTGAGTCTAGCATCCTGGAGAGACATGCTCCAAGCCCTTTGCGAGAATACACTGAGTTAGTATCAAAAAATCAGATCTTGAAGCACACATTGTGAATATTAGTAACAAATCTGACTCACAAAGCATCGTCTGAACTGTCTGCGCAGATGCTGATGACCCGACCGTCCCGGCAGACGATCTGCAGGAGGGAGTCTTTGCTCTTGCCTTCAGGCGGCATGAGATCTGGAAATAAATCACGAACAACAACAAAACATGGAGACGTTCAAGTTACATACTATTCACTTTTTCATCCTCTCTTTGTCAAGTACTACATCAAAAGGCGCTTTTGAAGTTTTTTTTTGCATCTTCTGCATTTCAAAAGCAGAAGGAAAGACAGCGGATGAAGACTAAAGTGTGCATCAGTCCCACCTCTACACGCGCTGGCGTTGCGGATGTTAATGCAGTCCACCTTCATGTGGATTTCGTCCTCCATGTCCCGCCGCTGCTGGTCATCGTAGAAGACCAGACGTCCATCTGACCAGAGGTCAAACCAGTTCCTCTTCCAGCGGCGCAAGAAGGTGCCTGATAAACGACAACATTAGATTCTAGAATTACATTTTAATTACTTTTTGTAATGATAAAATTGTATTATTTTGTTTTAATTACATTCTAAAACAATTTAAGCACAAGTTGTATTTTTATATATATATATATATATATATATATATAAATTCAATTATTTAATAATATAGTTTTTTTTGTTTTGATTATAAAATAGCAATTAAAACATGGCTAATATTAAACTTTGACTAAGTTAATATTAAAATAATTTACAAATTTATTAAATTTTTAAACAATTGTATGTATATATACATATACATATACATATATATATATATATATATATATATATATATATATATATATATATATAATTTTTATTATTTTAATATTAATTTAGTTAAAGTTTAATATCAGCCATGTTTTCATTGCTATTTTATAAACACAACAATAAACACAATATTATAAAATAATTGCATTATAAAATGAATCAACATTTATTTATATTCTTCATATCACAAATGCATTATAAATTGATTAAATTCTAATATATATATATATATATATAAATGTAAAATAAACAAATTAAAACATCGCTTGTAAATGTAATCTGACCTTTACAGTTTAAAAATGTCATCCTCTACAAAAAACAAAAACAAAAAAAACAATCTTTAAAACAAGAAAAATAGAAAAAGCCAGATTGTCAGCTCACAGATTGTTTTGAGACACAAAGTTCAGCTGTATTTCAACTTCCGTTTAAATCTCATGACAAGATAACTTAAGCAGAGGAAATGACACAGTCTGCTGTAAAGGATAAAAACGACATGCAAAAGTAAACAAAAATAGCCCTTCAATTCAACCTCAAAGCTAAATGTTTCGCACAAGTTGCTTGATGTATATTTCAAAGGATTTAAATTATAGAAGTGTTATTTAAACTTTCATAAGAATTAGAAAGAACGTCATAAAATGCTTAAAATCTGCATTGGAAAGCCCAAAATAACTAAAACGAAGGATTTAAGGTCATAAATATGGAGTAATAAACACTCACTTTGTCTGTGCAGCCATCCGCTCTTCACAAACGCCATCTCCAATAAACTCACTACCTAAACATATCAAAACAATTCATTTAAAGCCTATCGATACAATTTTTATGTATACAATATTAAACTAAGCGCATATGGGTGTAGATATTGCGTTTTTTTTTAACAGTAAATACAGTTTAGCGGTTGAACTTCGCCTGTCAGTTTGAGAGTTAGCTTGCGCTCGCGGCGCCGTTGTGCTCAAATCGACGACAAGCCGACGAAATACGCATCCAGAGACATCCCAAAACAACTAAAAACATCTTGGAACACTGTACTTGTTATATCATGCCATATTAAATAGATTAAATGAGTGAATCTACCCTCTTTCGGTGTGTTGATGTCTGAGGTGTCTGCAACTAGCTGAGTGACATCAGCGTCAGCATCAAGGAGTCTCAGCTCAAGTATAGGTCTCTGCAGGAAAGTAATGGGAGTTACCAGATCAGGGTGTTTTTACACCAAGAAACCTGATTGGCTGACGTCATAGGGATGTTGGGTTTAGGGGTGGGGTTGGGTAAGGGGGGTCATTTTGATTGCATGATTTAGAAACACCCAGCAGTTTAAAAACACCCATAAGGTGATAAACGCCCACTTTTGCTCTGCAGAGACCTAATGCCACCCAATCAGAGGATCAACACCACTTTTATTTGGTTTCACAGACTTTTATTAACTTTACACGGTTTGTTTTGATGAGCGTTTTAATCAACAAATAATACAAAAAAATTAACGTGGGATCAAAAACAGGCAGTTCAATGAAATTATTTTTTTATTCTTATTTTACGTGCTTTTTACTTATTTCAGAGTGTTTACAAAGTAAAATACTGTTTTAAAAAGTTACAGTAGTAATATATATTAAAATATTGTTGATCACTTAATATAAGCCTATTATTATAACGAGAAAGATTATAAACCCTAACAATAAACAGTATTATGTAGCCTATACATTGTTTAGAATATGAAATGTTATATATAAATGTATTATAATGTTTTATAAAATATTGTACTACATATTTATTTTCTTATTTTTTATATGATTTTTCTTAACATTATTATATTTAATAATTATTTTCTTAAGTTATTTTTCCTTTAATATTACGCACACACACACACACAGTCTTGCATGTGTGGTTTGCGATTTGCATAATTCTCCATTGGCATAATGGTTTTTATACTGTACAAACTGTATTTTCTATCGCCCTACACCAACCAAGCTAATAAATATAAATATAAAACACCTACACACATATAATTGTAATCATTTATTATTTAAATTATATTACATTATAATTATACAATTTTATACTTCAATTACATAAAAAACATTTCACAATTTTTTCTTAAGAATAATTATTGTTTTATTCCACATTATGTAACTTTTTCCTGTACATGTATTTTATTGACAAATGCAATTTTACATGGGAGTCATTAAAAGGATTGCTTTACTGATTTCTTTTAAAATGACCATATTTGCATTACACTATATAATACAACACTATATAATATTTAATAACATCTCATAATTTTCAAAGTCATAATTCTCAAACATCAAAGTTATTCATTATTCTTCTGTAAGTGTGAAATTGAATTTTACAAGGACCTAATTTTTTTCTCTAACTGTACTTTGTCTTTACATAAATTTCATGTAAACACTGGAACTAGACAGATGAGATCATCACTAGATGGAGCCATTTCACTGGGAACTGGGTGCATTTAATGTTCGTGCAAAGAACATTATCCAGCTCAGTGTTTCCCCCAAGTGAATGATGGTCAAAACTAAATGATACTGAATCATCAAACCCTAAACCCCTCATTTATGAAGTTTCAGAAGCAGGATTGCATTAGATCTTTTCAAATTTGCATTCACACTAGAAAACCCGAAACACAAACCACTTTGAGATCCAGTTTAACATTCAGAGGCTCAGTGTTATGATAATATGGTGCAACATACCTAGAGCATCACTTCTTTACATGGACTGTTCTGAGAACAGATAGCCTGATCTAATCCGACTGTAACCTGTAGACAGTGTCCACTTCCACAGCTGGGTTCAGAGCAGGTGACATCACGAGTCGGCTGGCACCGCTGAGCTTGTTCCAGCACTGGTTGAAATAATCTCACCCGAGCCTCATTCACACATGCTGGGGAGGCTTGTGAGGGCCAGATTGAAAAGAGTTATGCAAAAATGTCTCACCAGTGGTTGGCTGTTGCAGATTTTGTTTAGTTTTAATTTTTGCCAGATTAACCGACCAAACCAATTGTGTGCCTCCAGGGGACTAATGTGTGGGAAGAACTTGTGAAATGTGAGTCCCTGCGAACTTCATCTAGAGGAGAATATATTGAAGTATAATAAATGTATTTGCTCTTTTGATTTGTTTCTTCCTTTTCTGAATACAGTGATGGTCAGTTATGCACATAACAATGACTGACAGGTAAGTGTCATAGAAGTTTACATTATGTTAAGTATGTTGAAGTTAAGTATGTATTAAGTTAATTAATTTTTTTTTTTACAGTATTCTGTAGATATGCAAAATTTTTAGTTTTTAATAGTAATTAATCATATATAAACTGAAATAAAAAACATACTTTATTATATTATGATTAAAAAAAGATTTAAAATGTATTAAATAGTATAAATAGAGTATACACACACACACACACACACACACACACACAAATATATATACATAGATTGTTATTAATTTTATGTGTAAATCTGTAAATTAAATATACAATATGTAATTTATATTTCATAATATTTATATAATATACCTAAATAATTAAAATGTTTCATTGCAAACTATTTTGTATCATACACTATTTTACATTAATAATTTTGTATTGTTTACATTTGACAACATTTTAGAATGTTAATATATTAGATTATTAAAAAAATATTTAACATTTTTTTAACTACATATAATTAATTTTTATTTTATACTATTTATAATTTACTAGACTATTTATATAACACACTATTTTACTATATAGATTTTATATAAAAAACTTAAAAAAATACTTTTTTATTTTATATTAAATTATATATTGATTTTAATACATAATTCAAGTAATATGTAATATATGTTTTAATATATAATTATATGTATCTATTTAAAACAATTCTAAATAATTTAAATGTGTTATTGCATTTGAAACTATAATTATTTATTATTTATTTTATATCATATGCTATATTACATTATTCATTTATTTTTGACATTTTAAATTTAAATTACAAAAATGTGATTTAAATAAATAAATAAAATACCTTGAAAGAGATGTGATGGAAAGCCCTCGTGTTGGTACCATACATCATCACCTGGCCTTGGAAAACCTTCAGGCTCTCTTCAGCATCCCTCCTCCTCTCTGCAGTTGTTAAACTGATTTGTATGTGATTACAAGGAGTGTGTGAATGTGAGAGGACGTTTGAAAACTCAGATAATGACTTTTGCTTAAAGCAGAAGCTGTGATTGAGAGCGTATCTGCTCTAATTACTGGGCTCCTTCTTGCTGCAGGCAGGGCTGGGTTTATGTCAGAGGAATGCACAGAGAAGAAGGCCTGTTCATTTTTTGTCTTGCAGTTGTTTATGCGTCCTTGGACTCAACTGTGCTTGAAGTCCAAGCCCTGTGCTCTCTCTTACAGCTGGCTTCGCTTCAGAACTGACCTCAGACCAGGGATTCAAGCGCTTAATGCAAGAAAAATAATCACGTATGAAGTCTGAGTGAATTCTGTGGATGAAAAATCAAACTAGACCTCTGCATAGGAGACGTCTAGGCTAATACACATTTAGACGGGCACGAATCAGCGGGTGCGCGCTCACAATCAACAAAGGAAATTCCTTGGCAGCTGGAATAGGTGCCTGGAGACTCGCGCACTTCCTCTCCACCCAGAGTAAGGATTTTAAAAATTCTTCCCTCAATTTTCCACCCAAATTCAAGGATAGAATTACGCCCCTCCCACGCGGGGGGCGGAGCTACGTGGGCCGCTCCACCAATAGGAACGCTTCACAGGTCAGTTCTTCTAAAAGGTGGTCGACTGTCTCCATAGCAACGCAGCGAGCTTTCCACAGCCACAGGTCGTTGTTTACTTTTACAGTTTGGTCCTTCAGTAACGCGAGTGAAGTGAACGAGAGCCAGTCCGGTTTAACTCGACAAATTTGAAGTGTAGCACACTTGAGCTGGCCAAAAACAGCTGGAGGAAGAGAGGGAGAAAGTGGGGGCAGATTCGGGACGCTCAGAACCGAAAGCAAAGCAGAAACTAGAGCGAGATGGGATTTGAGTGGCCGCTTATGTTTGTGCTGACTCTTTGTAACAGAATATGATTTTATAAATCCTAAAATGAGTTTGTAAGGGCGCATGTGGCTTCTGTGGAATACAGACAGCAGAAGGACGAAGGGAGGTAAGATGTTTGAAGAAGATATTTATTGTGTTTTCTTTCTTCTGAATGACTTACAGCGCTCGTGAGTTGTATGTCCAGCTGTGTGTGTGTGTGTGTGTGTGTGTGTGTGTGTGTGTGTTTCAATGCGTTCGGATGGTGTTTAGTTTTCCTGACCCATGCTTCTGTTCGCTCCAGTGTAAAACAAATGTGAGATGAGAGAAGTGGTCCCGCGGGAGAGGGTTGTTTTCGTTCCTGGCCCGACAGGGTGACCCCCGTGTGTTTGGGGGGGTCACAGATAGCAGCAGATGGGATAAAACATGATGCGTAAACACTGACCTGAGCTCAAGAAAGAAAGCATCACGTATGACTTGTACTTACTCATTCCTTGGAAATGATCTCATTTCCTGTACTTTTCCCATCAGCAACAGATTGCGCTGGAATAAAAAAAGAAAAATAGAAATATTAGTTACAGACCTGAAAGGTAATGGAAATGATTAAACTTCTAAAGTCGGTGGAAAAATTATGGTGAATATTTCTATACAGTATTTATTGTTATGCTTTACTCGTATGCTCGATGTAAAGGGATAAAAATCTCTATGTGAGCATATTTTATTTATTCCTTTATTCATGGAACTAATTCATGGAAACTTCTAAACTAGTAAATATTTTTGCATTCTATTTGTTTTTATGCTTGACTCTAACAGGCATTTTATTGGCTAGAAATATAATTATTTGTTTATTTATTAAGAAAGGAATACAAGAAAATCAGGAATTTCTTTCTAGATTCGATTTTTATGTATTATTTGATTTATATATATTATTTGATTTAATTATTTTTTATAATTATAATTAAGTTTTTTGGTTAGAAATTGCTCTTTTGAGCATTAATTGAATTTTTTATTTTAGAATCATAAAAAGTTTCAAAGTAAATATTTCCAAATGCTATTTCATTTTTATTATTGACTCTAGTAGCCTATTCAGTTTGCTAGAATTGCTCTTTGTGAGCAGAATAATTCGAAATATTATTTATATATATTTATAATATATAAATAATATTTATTATTTAAATTTTTAATATCTTGATCAGAATGTATCGGAACCCTTAATAAAAATAATTCTATATATTTTTGGCCCTCATTAATCCCCATTAATGGATGGTCAAACCATCTCAAGATTAAACTTGTTAAATTTCAAGAAAAATGACCAAAAATGTTTAGAATAAACTCTAAATTTAAAGAGTAGAGTCATTGCGTTAAATTTTGAGTAAGAATGTCTAAATAAAATGTTGAGATTACGTTGAGTTTATTCTCAACTTTTAATTCCAAAAAAATAATTCTCAAAAAACTGTTTAATCATGCATTATGCCTTTAATCTTGAGATTTTTATTCTTTTTTATCATTGCTAAGCTCCAATCCTCTTACTCACTGGTTGGTGTTTATCCAAAATATTTATCTTTCTCTCTATCTATGAAAATTACAAGGTCATCATCAGTCAAATGCATTGCTGTATCTCGTCATTGAACTACTAGATTTTGTTATAACTATCTCTTTAATCATATTTGTGAAGGTTGATGTTTGAAGTATGGCCTTCTTAATATTTGGGACATGGTTTGTTAATATTTTAAAAACGTAAGTGATTAAGATTGCTTGTATTTTTCCATCTTGTGAGTGTGTTCAGACAGAATAACGTCTGTGTATCCAAGTGTGAACTACCGACTGGGTGTCCTAATTAAGAGAGGACCAATTAAATCAAATGAAGAAAACTCACTCGTTTGTGAACTTACCTCAGAGGAAACTTGCTTGTCTATCCTGGTCTGTCAAATGCTATGTGCACACCATAACCTAACTATTTATTAAATAAAAGTTAAGAGCATTCAGATGTTAGTTTGAATACATTGTGCTTTTTTACATGGTGATTGGAGCTTTGAAAGCAGGATAGTGCTGTTAAGCCGAAAGCTAAAAGGGAGATCATGTGTCACCAAGCCCTGTATTATTCTCAGAACAGGTTAGTGTGTTGTATTGGTAAAAATATTTGTATATATATATTTAATATGAAAATATAATATATATATATATATATTTAAAAAATTATATCTTATGCAATATATATATATATATATATATATATATATATATATATATATATATATATATATATATATATATATATATATATATATATATATATTGCATAAGATGCAAAAGTCTTTTTGTCCAAACATTTTTTTTTATAAAAAAACATTTTAATAGTGATTTATCAAAAAATTATTTTGAATGAATAATGTGCTTTCCACTGGTCTGAGGAGGACAGTTACAAATGGCCTTAAAAAGACAGTTTAAAATGCCAAATACAGCATTTCATGCCGTAAGTGATACTGGGTAATGAAGGCCTGTTTGCACACAAGTATTTCCCGCAATTCATTTTAAGTGTCAGTCAAAAATGCCAAATCTATCACTAAATTCCATGCACTGAAAAACTCTTATTCGTAAGGAATATTTACTTTTAAAACATAAAAGATTTAGTTGAGAAGTGACACTGACTTGTTTTTAGATCTTGAGTGTATTTATTTATTTATTTTTCACATTTAAGTGATAAACGTGTTCAGACGAGAAAAGAGACCTCGAAAGCAAATTCTAAACACAAATACATAACTGTACGTTTATTTATTTTTTCTTCGGTCAGAACCCTGCAGATAAAAATAAAAGTTGCAGATTAAAAAGTTTTAAAGAGTGTGAAACAGATCTGCAATTCATCATTTATCCAATGCAGTAAGAAACAAATAAACTTGAATTATTGAATATGCTTTCTCTAAAAAAAAAAAACGAGTCTTCATTTTTTATCCAGTGTTGTGAGAATTATGAATAATCCACACAGCTAGGTATTAGTGAATGAGACCTAACTTGTTTCTTTCCTTCCCCTCAGCCACCACAATGCTCCACTGACTCTCTGTTTCAACCATGGAGGATGCAGTGACCTCTGAGGATGCTGAACCCCTGCCTGTCGCCTCCCAAAACACTGACATCCACCTCAGGGAGCCGGAGGATGAGTGTCCTTCCAGCGCCAGCCTGGAGCCCAGCTCCCCGTCCTCGCCGCTCAGTCAGCAAACTCAAGGCTCTGCTGTATCGGCGCTGCAGTCCAAGGTCAAGGCTCTCCCTGAACGCACAGTTGTTTGGAAAGAACCTGGAAGTAAGAACCAGGACAAACGTGTGGTTCCTGGGTCCTTCATACTGGGATATGCCTACACGGACGCTTGGGGCTCCAGCAGCAGCGATGAAGACGGGGAACCTCGCAAACCCCTGATGTTCCTTTCAGGAGACCACAATCCTCAGGTAGAACTTGACTATGATTCCGTCTCTTCCGAAGCTTTGCTGGCAGTTCCACGCAGCCTTGGAGAAGGAGCAAGCCTGGAGAACCTCTCGAGCGATGCTCGCGCTGCTCAAGACAATGCTTCTCCATCTAATAAACCATGGATGCCACCGAAGTGTTTCTGGAGGTCTATCAGACCGGAGATGCAGGTTCTAAATGGGAACGTTCCTGTGGGGAAAGATGGACCAAATGGAAGAACCTTTGGCCACAAAATAGGCAACAAGTTTTCAAGGGAAGTGCAAAGGTCTGATAGTCTGGAGAGTCACCTACGCAGGTATAATCCCGGTGAGGTGGGACAGTGTGGACTCTGGCGGGCTGACAGCTTGGAGAGCATGAGCAGCAGTGGAAGCTCGCTGTCCCTCGCAGAGAGGGTTGAGATGAACCGCGGCCTTCTCAAACAGATGCTGCAGAACACCCAGAACAAAGACCATGTGCCAGGACAGAGGATAGAGGACCCAACCCACGCTGGTGGAAGAGGTAAGGAGATCCGCTGGGTAAATGATATGACACTTTTTTTTTTTACTATTATTTTTCAGAAATCAGTTAAAGATGCAATTCATACATGAATACAATGGATTTAGAATTGTTTTGGGGGGGCGGGGGGTAGAAGATTATGGGGTGGTATAACTGTTCTTATATAACAATGAAGAAAAGCCTATGAAAAATATGAAAAACTATGCCATTATTATTATTATTTTATTTTTGTTTTATGAAACACTTTTACCTAATAACTTATTAATCACTTTATTAATTAATCATATTAATCACATTTTGTATTTTATTTTTACGAAACTGATTGACTCTCATTACTTAAAGTAACTGAAAAATATTTGCTTGCCAAATCAAAGTCATGCAGAAAAAATGATAAAGTATAAAACAGGAAGTGACATCATAGAGGACCCCCGCCGAGCCTCATCACTATGTATAGACTCTATTAAATTTGACCTTTTTATCTTTAAACTTTTTATCCTTAAACTCCAGGTTTTAGAATGTCGTGTGGTGCGACTTGCAAAAAAACGAATAATTAACAATATATATATTTTTTTTCTTACCTTGAAAATATAATTTTAATTTATCATATAATATTTTTTTATGACAAAAAAATAATAATTAAGATGTGTGTGTTATTTCTTGTAATCGGATAATGACACAACATGAGAGTCTTTGAGTAAATAAATCAAAATGTCTCTTGAAAATCGAATAAATGTTTTTCAAAATCATATGTAAACATGAACACAAAAATCTTTTTATGTCGATCATTTATTTTAAACATAATAATTAAGCTTTCTATGTTTTTAATTGTTACTAGATGGTGACACCACATGGCATGTTTAGAATAATTAAACTGATCTCCTCTTGAAAATGCTATAAAGACTATATACAATCTTATTAAAAAGCGTAATATGTTCAAAACATATTAAAAAAACAACAACAGACACATTTTTAAGAACCTGGTATATGTGTTTTCAAACTTAGCTTGATATTGTTCATCTTGTTTCTAGAAGCTGAATTGTAATCAGCCTTATCTGCTGTAACACAATGTACAATACAATGCGTAGCAGCGCTAATCTGAGGTTATCAGACAGGTGTTAAATGCCGTTAGCGCATGTCTGATCAAATGACATTGTTTCCTTTAGCATGTTTAAGGATTACACACAATGAGCACACATGAGCTCCCTAATGAAGCAGAGGTCATATAGACAAGAGAGCTAGATAATCCAGATATGAGAGGACGGAAGGATAAGAATGAGAAATACACTGATTAAAAACAGCTCAGAGTAACAGTGATAAAGGATGGGGAAACAGAGACGGTGTGATGCTTCACTTGTGTTTCTCACTTTTGAAGCACCAGATGTTGACACAAACACGATGACCTTGTCAGGCCAAGTGAGATAAAGAACTGGCAAACACAGTTCACTCCACTTGAAGTAGATGTGAAACTGTGGATGGCGTAGAGTATTGGTCGTGGTGGTCAAAGAAAGGACAAATGCCTTAATGCATGCAGTATTTATATAGATTTAATATGAATTCATTATTAATTAGGGAGGTCATGACCCTTGTAATCTACACCCTGAATGTCTCTGCATCTGTTTCCACAGGTATCTGTGGCCTGAATGACAGTGATTGGGATTCTGGGATTTCGCTCCAAGGTAGTGAACACAGCCAAAGGTGGGCAGCACAGATTGATGCTCTCACATTAAACTCACACACACACACGTTTGTTTTTGTGAAAAGTGGGGACATCCCATAGGCGTAATGGTTTTTATACTGTACAAACTGTATATTCTATTGCCATTCACCAACTTTTCCCCTAAACCTAACCCTCACAGGAAACTTGCATTTTTACTTTCTCAAAAAAACTCATTCTGTATGTTTTATAAGCGTTTTAAAAATCGATATTAACATGAATGTAATCATGATATTTGGACTTTAATAAAAGCTAAATTTATGTATAATTTTTTTTGTTTCATTTTTTTATTATTATTTTTTTCCTTACATTACACTAAACAGAGCTGAAGTTATTAAATAATGAGTGTTAAAATTTTTAAAACAAAAGTATTAAAAACATAAATACACACACACAAAAAAAACAATTAGTGAATTAGTGACTGACAGATAAAGCAAATTTTTTACATTTATTATTATCAGTTAAATTGCACACTAAACAGATCTGAAGTTATTAAATAATGAGAGTTAAATAGATTTTAATGATATCAGTAGAAAGTAGTAAATAACTAGTTATATTTTTGCTTGGATTTAAAAAAACAATAATGAATTAACAATAGACTAAAATATTGGCTAATAATTTGAAAAAAACTTCAATTTATTTTATTATTACTTTTCCTTTCTTTTACATCACAGACATAAACTTGGCTGACAATTATATACAGCTTATAAATATATTTTTTTACAATATATATAAAAATATATTTTACATTACACATTAATGGGAGTTAAAGTTATTATTATGAGACTAAGTTTTAATTAGCGTCAAATTAGCGGTTCCCGAAATTGACTCATGCATTCTTATTTATATTAATATCATAAGCACTTTAAGTCTTGATATTGCCATATTCCTGATTTAAGAGTAATATTATCCTTTGACCACGTAAACATATGCATAAGCTCATCTATTGCATCATAATCAGGTACAAACCACACAAACACTCAACGTCTGTCAGCCTAATTAGTGATGACGGCCTGCTCCACTTAATCCCCCTCACTCTGCACAGGAGCTGACGTCTTTCTTTCTCTGTCTCTCTCTCTCTCCGGCCGTCCCACAGGGCCTTTGTGTTGGGCGACAACCTTCCGCTGAGCCCTCGCCACGAGCAGGCCAAACGACTGCTGGAAAGAGCGCGTATGAAGGCCCGGTCCAACCCTCTCAAAGCCGACCACACCATCCTACCCGTCCAGAGGGACAACCTGTAAGTTTTCCCAGTCTTTTTCTCTCTAGTGTTGGGGTTTTGAGGCTCAGGCATCATGGGAAGGGAGGGCATCTACATGGCTCTCTTCATATCAAAACAAGGAAACCTTTGCCCACTCACTCTTGAGGATTTGTGAGGGGGGTGTAGATCTTAAATTATATTATTTGGTTCTGGACTGATGGTCTTTTACTCTCTTTGGAGACGGGCAGCTGATAAAAGGGAAGAGGGGGGATGGGGGGTTGGCAAATCTCTTTTCAGAAGCAACAGGTGCTGTTTTCTATTTCAGTCTGGCCTTTTAATATGGCATAAATTATGGTGTACATCTCTAGTATCAAAGAAAACAAAGATGCCCGTTCCGTGCTAGCAGTGAAGCAGCTGGAAGCTAATGGTAGTCTGAATTTAAACTTCTAAACTGAGTATACTGGCGTCCCCCTCCAAATACTTCTGTTATATAAGACAACTGAATTATACAATGTGTGCACACAGCTGGTGCCTCTAAATCCCACTTCCCCATCCAACTTTAGAAAACACATGGAAATAAAAAAGCACCAGCAAATTAAGAAAACATCTTCATCAGTTTGACAACACATGTGCTGTAAATACCCACAACACAACTATAGTAACCATGTTTTTGGATTTTATCATTATTATTATTATAGTAAAAGCATGCTTAATATTCGTAAGGGACGTTGTAAAATGAGTTAGCCAGCTTATATAAGTTTCACAGTTACAGTAATTGTATTTTTTAGGCTAATAATATCCAATATATCTGTATTTGGTTGTGGTGTGAGAATTTGCAGTGCTTGTATTGTCAAGCTGATGAAGATGTTTTCTTAAATTTGTGTTTTTTCATTTGCAGCACGTAGAGCTCTCTCAGCCACCGTACTCTGTTCTCTACCTCAGCACTTTCACACAAAGACAGATGGGCGAGTCGCCCCAAAACGCCTGTCTCCTTGTTTGGTATGAAGACAAGTAGTGTGCATTGCATGGCAGCAGCATCCGGAACAGATTAGGAAATTTTTTATATATATATATATATATATATATATATATATATATATATATATATATATATATATATATATATATATATATATTATTTTTTTAAATTTTTTTAAGAAATATATGTAAATAATAAAAAGTAATATTTTAAAGTGAAATTAATAAAATAATATTTAATAAAACAAACAACTGAAAAATGTGTGTCTATATTCTGGCTTGGATTCAAAAAACGATTAATGAATAAGTGACTGACAGATTAAAACTCTCCTTTTTTTAAGCAGGAGCTTTGATGAAACTGCTTTGCCGTCCTGCTCCACTACACCTGTCATGTCTGCCAGCTGTTACTTTCCTTCTCCCTAATTCCCTCCCTGCTTTTCCCTTATGAGGAAAACAGCTCAGTGATGTTGAGTACACTGCTGTCAGCTTGCTTGGGTTAACTTAACACTTAACTGCCTCTCTCGAGATTGACTGTTTAAGACAAACACACGGCTGCATAAAATCCCATAGGTTTCAGAACACTGCACAAAGCTTAATGGGCATAAAAAGTCCCAGTGCACAATAATACACCTGTAGATTACTACTCCCGCACTTTTACCTTCTAGCAAGCAGGGAATATTGAAAGGAACAAGTTTTGGTTTCCTCATGTTTAACGAAGAGCTGACGATATCGAAATGCCTGGCACGCTGAAGATGTCCTTCCTTAAAGGAGTAAAAAAGCATGTCAGGAATGTGCACAGAGGAGCCAAAGCAGAGGGACATTTTTCCTCAGGAATTTGCCTCTCCATGCTGACCACTTTGGCATGCGTCTGTTTCTTTGTGTATCTATGTGCTTAGCAATGCAACTTTTTTCATAAATGTGCATGTGTGAACAGGGAGCTGTTGTCCTGGGTTGGTGTACCCTTACACCAGGCTCCTCTTGCGGGGAAGGAAGGCGCGGCGGTGGTCTCTGGAAACCTTAGCGACTCATCTAGCGGTGACTCGGCAGGAGGAACCCGGCGGAGACACGGCCAGTCCCCTACCCGTGTGCGTTTCGAAGACGAATCGGAGAAAGATGCTGAGGTGCGCTATCTGGAGCGGCTACGCCAGCGGCGCAGGGCTGGAGAAAGAGCGCAGGGGCTGCTGGTGTCCAAACCCACCTTGTCGTCTTACATCAATGGACAGGCAGAGACAGGACATGGCTCGAGTGATTCAATATTCTGGAAGACAAAAGCCAAGAAGAGTTTGTTCAATTGCAAAGGTCCTGAGACAGCAAACAGGCAGTGCAACTCTTGTGGGACCTTTCTAAATGACGCCCATGGGCCTTGCTTGAACTCAAATACTCTGCCCTTACCAAATGGGGAAGTCGAAGGGAAGAAGATACCATGTTGGGTCGCTCCCACCCTTCCCAACCGGCTTGTCCGAATCGAAAAGATAAAGGAGACATACATTGGGAAGAGTCCTACTATTGTCCACAGCGACGGAACGCACTGCAGTCCTGTGGAAAACATGAGCAGTAGGGGGACATTCCAGAAGCTAAAGAAGAAGGTCCGGAAACAAGAGAGCAAGCAGGAACCCTTGTACGTCAACGGCCTTCGGGTTCCAACACCTCCAGACTGCAACAATGGAACTCAAATGTGTCTCTCGAATGGACTAGCATTGCCACTCAACCCCTATGCCACGGATCCACTCGGACAGAGAATCCCAGCCACATGCACCCCTACATCCAGTAAGGGACATGTGGCACCTCCACTGCCCCCCAAAGAAGAACCATTCAGCTCCCACCTTCCTCAGCCAACCCCTCCGCCTCTCCATCCGAAAAAATCAGCCCTGAAATCCAGCTCAAAGAACCGCTGCAATGGTCAGCGGACCGCCATGCTCAAGTCTTTGCCAGAGAACCAGCTGGACTCCACGGAGGCGGGGGGCGCTGTGGAGAGCTGTCCCCAGGAACAGGCTTCCTCTGGAGCGGGTTATTGTGAGGACAGATCTGTGATGATCATCTCTGGTCCCAAACTCAGGATGAGCCCAGTTCTGTGTGCTCGAAACTCACCCATACAAGGGGAAGAAAGGCTAACAGGTTAGTCTAAGTACATGGGCTAATAGCAGAAGGTTTATCCAAAGGAACTTAACATACTCAAGCAATGTCCAAACTTTCTCCTGAAGGGCCAATGTCCTGCTGAGTTCAGCTCCAACTTGCCTTGAAGTCTAACACAGCAGCCTGCCTGGAAGTTTCTAGCAAGCTTAAAAGACGTTGATTAGCTGGTTCAGGTGTGTTTAATTGGGGTTAAATCTAGACTCTGTAGTACAGTGGCCCTCCAGGAGAAGGATTAGACACCACTGTATTACACTTAAGCCACTTTCACACTGCAATTCCGTAAAGGTCCCGTAACGACACGTGACGTCAGGATATTACGTGTAATGCACGAGTCGAAAACGCTAGGCACGTTAACTTTTACTGAAGCTGGCAAACGATCTCAGCTTCAGCACGGAAAGTGAGGAACTAACTGGTCTCTGCTTTATTACAGTTTGCAAATATTGGTTTAGTCGCTAAATTTGATCTGCCTTCAAAACACCTGGTAAAAAAGTCGCACGATACCGTGAGTTATCACTACGACACACTTTACAGCACTAGCTATGGCTTTTGTTTACACAGTGCCTATTCTGGGAATGAACCCGGCAATGATACTAGGTCCCCGACCCGGGAACTATCCCGGAATCAATCCCGGGACATGTTTGCGTTCACACAGAAGGCGACCCGACAATGTTCCGGCAATTTACCGGGTCCAACGTGCAGTGTGAAAGAGGCTTTACAGAGATGCCTAATTTAAGGGCACATTGGTGATTGCCATTTGACTCAAAACAGCAACGTTCTGGTTGCTAGCACTGAGCTTTAGTCACTTAGCTAAAATGCTCTTTTCAGCACATTGCCTGAGAACTGTAAAGCACTACTAGCATTAGGTGTTATTGTGTTACACAAGTGTCCTACCTAATAGAAATTACACAATACTGAATGCACATTTGAGCACACTGCAGTTAATATTTAGCACTGTGAAAGTTAGATTTCAAATGCACGCTTACGTACTCTACTCTAAAAATTAATCGAAGCTTTTCCCCGAATCAAGCGGCAATTCCAGGTAGACCGTTGAGTCCTGCTCCGGTCAGCAAAGTGACACCTATGGGTGAGCACATGTAGACTTCTCTTCACTGCTCCTGTCCCACTGGGGATTGTTCAGATCAGCAGATCCACACTGTCCTGTCAGAGGAATCCCACAGTGGGCCAGTTGCTAGTGCGATCAGCCACCAGTCTTTTTCCATCTCCTTCAACAATCATTTTGACACTTACGTTTCAGTTACACAAAATGGTCCACTAATGTTATATTGTTATGATTAACATATTCAATTTACACATTATCAAGATTCATCATGTTATTTAACAATTTCCATGGGAGGTTTCATCCATTGCTCTATGATATGAATAGCCACGCTTTCCATTCTTCTTTAGATGTGGACCAGCACCAGAGTAGAGGACAGCTGGGATCTGATGCAACATCCAGCAGTGCTGAATCAACCCAGACTGGTCTCAGTGACGGACACGTAAGAGGGCCAATCAGACCAGTGCATCACAGGGCAACTAGTCCAAATGTTTCACAGTGAGTAAAGAGACGGTGGAAATAATGAATATGCTATGTCCATATCCACAGCTTCCTCCCTTTTCAGTAACCCCCCCCCTTTTTAGGCTAGGACTTTAACAGACCAGATCCTTTACTAAAATGTTAAATCCTTTCTCCGAACAATTTAATTTTAGAGGCCACAATCATACAGAATGCTTTGCCACTTAAGGCTAAAAGTAGGTCAGAGGAGATGTGGGCCAGGCATGTCTGTCTACTACAACACTGCCACCTACTGACTGAGAAACACAATTGCATAAACATTTAAATTGTAATGTATGTGTATATATATATATATATATATATATATATATATATATATATATATATATATATCAAATCAAAATCATAATTACGGCTTAAAACATAATGAAATGAAAATAAATAAACTAATAAAGAAATCAAAAGTCAGTGGGATTTGTTTAATAATTTGTAAAAATATTTATTGGTTTAAAAAAAAAAAAAGGTATGTCAAACCGTGTAATATTGTGAATGTGGAGATTAAAATAGCCAGAAAAAAAAAAAATACTGAAATAACCTGTTATGACTTACCCTGTTTTTCAGAGCAGGGACGGATGCAGAGCAGCGAGAGGGTCGACCCAAACTCTCCTTGCGGCGGTTCTTCTCTGCCATGGGGCTGAACAGTGTGGGGTTGCTGGGAAGAGGACGATCCAGCAGCATGGATCAGCTCAGCTTGCACCCCAAACCCAACTCAGACCCAAACCAAAACGCTCGGCCAACCTCCCCCAGCCCCACCCACAGACACCACCACCAGCTGAAGAAAGCCCCCTCACTACAGACTATACGTCTGGTTAGCATACAATTTGAAGACACAGTTACATGGCTGTGTCAACATGCTAGTTTTTAAAATGTCAAGAGAGCAGCGCTTACTGTGTCATTTCTCACCACTAGGGGTCTCCGTTTCTCCAGATGAGGAGATCTTCATCGGCTCAAAACCTCCAAATCCTCAGAAAGAAAACGGACCGTTCCTCTGCATACACTCCAGGAGAACAGCCCTGTAGTCCTGTAATAACTAGGTACAGTAGAAACACAACTGATGCATCACTTCAAATTACACCAAACAATATAATATAATATAATATAATATAATATAATATAATATAATATAATATAATATAATATAATATAATATAATATAATGGTTCAATGATACCACCATGCTTTCAGGCACCATGATGATAATAGAACATATACAGCTGCCAAGAAATGCATTGTATTATATTCATACATTTACATCTTGTTTTTTTCAGGGTTAAATTTTTTTGACCCGGATAAAAATGACTATGGATTATATGAAACAATTATAAAATATAAATATCTGTAGAAATCCAAAGAAATATATATATATATATATATATATATATATATATATATATATATATATATAAACAAATATTTAATATTATTGGAATATATATATATATATATATTTCTTTGGATTTCTACAGATATTTATATTTTATAATTGTTTCATATAATCCATAGTCATTTTTATCCGGGTCAAAAAAATTTAACCCTGAAAAAAACAAGATGTAAATGTATGAATATAATACAATGCATTTCTTGGCATACATATATATACACACACACACAGACACACTTTGAAATGTCAAATAGAAATATTAGAAATATGTATACAAATATTAATGTTTGAGTCATGACTATTACATTGAATATTGATTAAGGTATTTAGGGTATTTTATTTATATTTTAAATTTTAAGTTTTATTTTACTAATATTTATCTATATAATATTTAAATCATGTATATAACACTGAATATTGATTATGTCTCAAGGGTATTTTAAATATATTTACATTTTAAGTTATATTTTATTTATATTAAAAAAAAATTAAATCAACATTCTTAATGGTTACTTGACCTGAACAATATATATATATAGTATTCATTCATTCATACACATGCATACCACTTGATCTCAATAAATCTGCCTGTTTACCTCTTTGTAACATTCATAACATTTTAGTGTTATGAACAATGGCAATCTGAAGCCATGCGGAGCACGCATCGTGTTTCTGTAATGTTCAGACAGCTGTCATGTTGTGCAATGGGATAAGTATTTTCCATTGACTGGGTCAGCAGCAGCAGTAATAAAAAGAGACCGAGAAGGAGGGAGGGAGGGAGAGAGGGAAGATAAAAATAGAGGTGTGTGTATCTGCCAAAGAAAGACATGGAATGCAGGGAATGATCACTGGTCTGATTGTTGCTGCTATATTCAGCCTCTTGTGTGTGTTACCAGATGCTGCCCCTTGAGCATGTGTGTTTGGATTGCTCACAGCGCCAGATAATGTGTTTGTCGCTGGGGTTGTGATTCAATAGTGCCTGTGAGTGTGTGTCGTGTCTATGAGTGTGTGAATGTGTGTCTGAGTGAAGGAGAGATAGCCAGAGAGGAATTCCAGCCCCAGTGACTGGAGAAGATCTGCAGCTTACATCATCCTTCTCGAGAGCCAGTAAGAAAGCAGAGAGCCGCTACAGAGGCGTGCTATAATTGGCTGTTCGCAGGGATCTGACACAGAGATAAAAAGACAAGCTGAAATACAAGGAGCAAACACTGCAGTCTGTAGATTGTCTGTCTGGGGACTATCATTATTTGACAGGCTTCTATGAAAAAATTCCACAGTTAAAAAAATCAAATACATACAATAATAAATATTAAGCTGTTTTATATTATATGATATTATATTATATTATTCTTTTTTTTTTTGTAAAAAAAAATCATGTAATAAGGGACCTTTTATAATATATTTATATTTATTTTGGACATGGTTCAGTTATACTACCATGGTTTTTTCAATTGTGAAACCATAGTTTTCTTTGCAGTACCTGGGAAAGCCATTCAAATACCGTGGTATATGGCCCAGTGTGTGTTTATATTATTATTTTTAAATGATATCTTATTATATTATAAATATAATTATCTACTAATAAAAAATAAATACTTAAAATATGTAACATTTAATATAGAATTTTAATTCATCAAATTATATATTTATAATAAAATCAATAAAATAAAAATAAACATCATTTTAAAATATATCCACCTAGTAACCAGACAATACATTCTAGAAACTATAGCAATATATTACAAATATTTTTCAACGGCTCTGGCCTAGTGGTAGAAACTTTCACTGTTAAGAACCACTTACAAATTTAGAAGAAAATAATTTAATCATAAAACTAGAACTGCTTAAATGAACATAATTCAAAATAATATAAGTAGTAAATAATAAGTAACTCACTATATAATCTAGCTAAAATAGTTCTGTTGCACTTTTGTGGTCCTTCTAAGTTGATCAATCTGTGTGTGTTTTAGGGGTCTTCAGCGTGCCTTGAGTGTAGAGGACGTGGGGCGGCCCAGTGCGGTGCGTCCGGTGGGACGGGTGGCTCAAGCCTTCCCTGATGGCACTATCCTGCTGGAGCTCTCCAGACCCCCCAGCGGCCCCTTCGGCTTTCTCATCTCCCGAGGAAAAGGCAGGCCAGACTCAGGTGAGTGACCCCCGCTATCATTTTAATGCACTTCTGACATAGTCAGAGAGTTTCAAATTAACTGGCTTTATGTTTAAGGGGTGTATGTTGAAGAAATGGGCGACAGCAATATGGAGAAACTCTACGCGGGGCTGCTCGGGGTCGGGGACGAGATATTAGAGGTGAACGGTGAGAAGGTGGCTGGACTCAGTCTGGACCTGGTGACACGTTTAATGACCCAAAACAGCACAGCTTCAATCCGCGTACTACGACATAGACGCTTACAGCGCTAACTGAAGTCAAGACTGTACCAAAACCACGTTTTGTTCCAGTCAACATGAAGAGAACTGTAAAAAAGCATCAGAAATGATCAGGGATGAGTTAGTGAAAACGGCAGTATTACGTTGACCTTTGGAGTTTTATCACAATGATCACAAAACACGGTCCCTATTAAAGGGATAGTATTTCGTTCCAAGCCATTTTCTTATTTCACTGTTATGGCTAATGGCCTGTTCACACCAAAAACAGTAACAGCTGATGAACGACAACACACATTGGCAGCCAATCAGAATTAACTCTGCTTTAAACTGTTTGAGCATTTAAAGAGGCAGATGACAAAACTGCAGTGCTTGTTTTAAACAGATTGCTATTGCGCGTTGCTGTGGATGCTAATATAATTCTGTCATGACAACTCTCAGAGAGTTTAGCATGGTAATATAAATGGCAATGTTAATGTGTTTAGTCTGCTATGCTACTGCTGCGACAGAGAGAGATAACAGAGACGTGCTACTGCCAATACATCGAAAGACGTACTGCTGTGAGAATGGAATACAAACAACCCCCATAAATAACATACATTAAATAACCCCATACAGAGCTATACAGGTGGAGCTGGGGAAGGGGGAGGGTTTCTGATGCGTGCTGCAACTGCTACAGCAAGCACTAGCTGAGTATTTGAATGTTGCATTTATCATTACAGTTAACACTGTAGTTACTATTTTTGGTGTGAATGGGCCTTAGTTTACAGTGACAGCTTGAAAAACCAATATGCTAATGAAGGTGTGGTCACATTAGCAAACGTTCAGTGGAAAACAGGTACACTGTCCATCGAAAATAGAGTAGAAACAATGTGTTTGCCAAAAAGTGTTTTCTAGCTTCTGAAAATTTACTTTCATCCAAATCCTCTGTTGTTATATTGGGTTCTAATAGGAAACCTTCCCCATGCTGCTGACTAGTAAACAGATCTGTATTGTATTGAGTGCACATGCTGCAGTCGCACTGATCATCAGCTCTAAATGCGCTTTAGTAAACTGATTGGATATTTCTCCGTGAGCCAGCACATTGTTCTGCATCTACAGTGCAGTGCAACACTATTAGCGTGCTGTCTTGAAGGATATCAGTATTACGGTACGTGCAACGCAAAAAGCTACCTACCTAACTGTTACAATTTTTACATTTATTTATACGTGTTACTATGAAATAAAACAAGTGGCTTTTGACAAGAGAATTACATTCATTTATTTTTTTATAAAATTGAGGTCATCAACATTATGCTACAAAATGTGTGGATTTAGAATAGTACTGAACTCAGAATATTCCTTTTTTTTAGGGATATTTCACCTACAAATGAAACTTCTGTCTTCATTTACTCACCCTCAAGATGTTCCGAACCCATATGAGTTTCTTTCTTCCAATGAACACAAAAGAAGAGATTTTGAAGAATGTTGGAAACCATTTTTTTATGGAAGTCAATGCGTACCATTGACTTGAGGGTGAGTAAATGATGACAGGTTTTTATTTTTGGGTGACATATCGCTTTAAGAAATATTTAAACTTTAAAACGCATCTCTAGACCTTGCTCTTTTTTTCCACTACCCTGCATCTCGCATTTTTGAAAGCAAAGATGCATTCTGTGTCGTAGGGGTAAAGGGTTACAATGAATACATTTTCCATTGCACTTCTTTTTTGTGTGTGTGTTTCTTTATAAACATACGCAAACCATACGTGTTTGACCACTGCACTCGCATCTTGCAACTTTAGCATTCTTTTGCATAAAAAAAAAAACTATGCTCAAGATAAAAGTAATGAAACTTTTTAAAAGACATAACTAGGCCTTGCATTTGTTTTCATTTCATCACTCTGCATCTTGCATTTTTAAATGCGAAAGTGCATTCTTATT
Source organism: Carassius auratus (assembly GCF_003368295.1). NCBI lineage: Eukaryota > Metazoa > Chordata > Actinopteri > Cypriniformes > Cyprinidae > Carassius > Carassius auratus. The sequence continues at coordinate 4,667,212 of NC_039289.1, forward strand.
AAAACGGCGCTCAAGTTAAAAGTAAAAAAAAGTAAAATTATCAACTGCCCTGTATCTTGTTTTTAACCGGATTAATGCGTTCTGTGTTTTAGGGTTAAGGGGTCGTTCACACAGAAAACGTTTTTCCATTCCATTGCATTATTTTTACATAGTACAAGTAAAAAAAAATACAAATAAAAAAAGCAAACATGTTTTTCATGTAAACATGCGCTAAACCTTTGTCATTAAACATTACACTCATCTCACAAGTTGTTAAAAAAAATTTATACTTCAAAGTAGTGTTTGTTTTTACTTTCAAGTGAAGTGGCTGTGATGTGTGATGAGTAAAGAATTTGTGCTCTGCATTTAACCCATCCAAGTGCACACACACAGAAGTGAACACACACACAGTGAACACACACCCAGAGCAGTGGGTGTGTTCAGCGACTGAATTGAGCGCAATTGGAAGGCAATGTGCTGATGAGTTGATTTGTTCGTTTTTATATGCTTCTGGTCTACAGCTTTTTAGATTAATGCCGAGGCATTTTAGGTCGGGTAGAATCTACAGTCTCTGACCCAGTTTGTTGGTTTCCATGGTTTTCAGATCTCTGACAACCCGAGGTGTCAAAATACTATTGGTTAAACTGGCAGTGGGCGGAGTCACACAGACTAAAACAAAAACAGGCATTCCGACACTGAACGACACGTTTTCAAATCAGAATAACTGGCTTCAGAATTGTTTTGTTTTTTCCGGAGAAACAAGTATGTGAACTAAGCATGTTTTCTTAATATCTGCGAATGTATTATCATGTTTTATGCTTTGGTATGGTCAAAAATGTACACACACCACCTTTAAATGCAAAAACACCTTTTTCTGAATATGTTTTACGAGTACGCGGCGGTTCAAATACAACCAGTTTTTTAGCATCCCACTGCGCTGCTTTTCCATTGCGCTTACGTGTTTAAAAAAACGCAGTGTTCTAAAAAAAATCAAGCTCATATTAAAACAGGTTAAACGAGTTATTATACCTTGCGTTTTTTTCCCATTCCAGTACTCATGTTTTCAAGTTTTCAACGCAAACCTGGTTCTAAGAGTGCAGGATTGGGGTTTTCAATGGTTAAATGACACAAGCCGGAAAATCTTACAGATGTGTAAGAGGGTCTTGGATGCTCCAACAGTCAGGGTGAGGTGAACGTGAGGCACGTGTGCTGGTCAATAATTTGGCCTGTCCTCCCCTATTGATTAGACAATTACTGATTCCATCCTGGTCACAACATTCAAAACACACATATACAAAAAAACACACAAACAATCAAATGCATCCATTTATTAAGTCAGAATACTTAAAAAACAGTCTTCTAACCAATCTCATTCATGTCTTTATAGATGCTTAAATGCATTTAGAGGCTTCAGCTTTAAGCAATTATACCCTTCATTAGCCAATATTCATAGCTGTGTCACTGATAACGAGAAGAAAAGCTCACGGTTGTCCGTGACAGCTGTTTAAAAGGACTCCGAGTAGGTTTATAGTCGTTTTGTACTCTCATAAACATGATAGCTGCCCTTTAAGTGCGGTTTCATGTTGTGTGTAGCGATGCTAATGAGCTCAGCTGGCGGAGGAGTGCGTTTCGTCCCCCGCCCCCACCTCCCCACGGGTACGAGAGCTCAGCTGTCCCCTCCACTTACTGTGGGATAAAAGATCCCAACACGGAACCTGCATCCTGCACCTGCTGCCTCACACACACACACACACACACACACGGTCTCTAAATCTGTCATTAGAAGCAGCTATGCAAAGCCAGTTTTAGCGACAAATATCACAACTAATTTGAGCCAAACTTTTTTTATGTACTACCTCTCTCCTTGATTAATATTAAAATAAACAGAGTAGTAAATATATTGTACTACATGTGCCAGAAATATGTTTATTAAATATGAATGATTACATAAAAATATTAAATGCATAAATGCTGCAACATTGATCCTAAAATGCTTAACCTATACACAAAAATATACAATACTGGCATTATTAAAATAATCTATATTGAAAGAACAAAAAAAATCATAATATATAATAAAATACAAAATATTATAATAAAACATAATAGCGTTATGATCAATTTTAGAATTCATATTTTAGTATTTTTTTTATTTAATGTTTAAATACTATGCACAAATAATAAAATATTAATTATATAATATTAATCATAATGTGACTAAATATACATTAAATGTTATTATTTTGATATATAGGCAGTACATATTTAACACGTTTTGTGTGTGTGTGTGTGTGTGTATTATATATTATTTAAAACCTATTTACATTTTTATTTTTTAAATATTTGTTCATTTGTTCCAAAATTACTTACATAATCATAATATAATTTTAATATAATGAACAATAAATAATAATAAGAAATATTTCACGATTTGGATCAAATACAAAAATAATAATCATATATAAAAAATATATGTAAAAAAATATGTGCAATACAGAATATACATAAATGTTATATAACAATATTAAAATATATTTTACATATTACTTCAATATGAAATAATATATAAAACATCAATGCTATAATATTAATTACAATAATGAAACCAAAGTTTCAGAAAGTGAAAATATTTTACATACTATATATATATATAATATAATATTATGTGTATTAGAGTATTATGTGTTATCATTGCTATAAATGAGCAGTATAAATGTTTAAATGCAGTATAATCCTGTGAAGCATATATGTACACATACCTTTTTGGATGACTTTTTTAGTATATTAATGCAAATAAATGCAAAAGTAGATCATATTATAAAATCAATTATATATTTATAATATTATTCTTTTAGATAAATATCAATATTTTCATATTCACAGTAGTATAAGAAATATAGTATATAAGTAATATTCCTCTGTTTGGTCCACAGATGTTATTTGTCTATAATAGCTCAGAGTAAGGGATCGCTGATATCGCTGTAGGTTCTGGTCTTGATGGTTTGGCTGATGTGTGTGGGACTCAGGTGTTGATCTCTGATCATTAGTGGATCACACAAAAGAGGGAGGATGGGGAGCAAGAGGAGAAAGACGCCACCTGTCATAAGATCAGGGTGAACGCTCCTGCCTGCTGGATTAATGGATCAATAGAGACCACCACTCACCCTCAACACAATCATCAATGCTGATATTCTGATCTAAGAGCCTGACCACACAGCCAGTAAAATACAACATCACACAGAGGATGTTTCACCATCAATACTCATTATGCTAGATATGTCTCTCTACAGATTGTACAAAAAATAAAATAATATTTATATAATTTTTATAATAAACTTAATATTCATTTTGTTATTAATAAGTCAAAAAAAGTTGATAAATTGTTTTTTTATATTTTTATATATAGACTATACATGAATCATATATTTTAAATATAATTTACCATATTTAAATTATTTTTTATTTATTTATAATAACACACAATATACAAATATATATATTTTCGATTCACATGTAATATTAAAATATGTATCTTTTGTTCATTTTAATTAGATTTTATCTTATAAAATTATAGTAAATATAAAAATATATTTTTAAAACAATTATAAATTATACATTTCAAATTCTAATTTGCTACTCAAATTTGCATTTTAAATAGAAAAAAAATGAACTTATATTTTCTTAACATATTTCATAAATATATATAACATAAATATGAAAAAAATAGTAAAAGTATTTTTTTGTAAAATGTTTAAGCTTTTTACAAAATGTCAATTATTTTTAATACATATGAACTACATAAATCAAACATTGAACTAGTACATTTTCATAATATATCTGACATGTTTTCACATAATTAAATTCATATATTTTGATTGGTAACTTTTATTTGGTATTTAGATTCCTTTTATATCCTCAGATCGACAGGAACTCAATCCGACACCATTTTTCTTCAGTGGTCTGTTTTTAATGGGCCTCAGAGCTTCACACAGTGACAAACTGAGGGTACATGGGGAGGTGTGACAGATTTCTGAGGGACGAAGAGAAACAATGAGGGGTACAAAAAAGACCTGGCATTCTCAGGAGCAAACAAACATCACAAACCAACACGTACAACTGAAATTCACACCGTCAGGAAGAACAGCGTTCACTACCTTGACCTCTCTGCTGCATCACTGCGACTCGAGAACAGTTCAATTTAATTGTGCAATTGGAATTTTTTTTTTGTATGGTAAAAATTGCACAATCAATTCGCTAAGATTTCGAACCAATCAGAGCTAACCTACTGCATCATGTGACCGAGGGCAGTCAGAATCAGCTGAACACTATTAAACAACAAACAAACAAACCCAAAACAATACTCATATCCAGTAAGATAACCATACTTCTGTTTTCACAGTATATGTAGTGTTGTGCTGTCTAAAGACAACAAATACAATGATTTTCAAATTAACTGCTGCTTCATACGTTTCCATTCTAGTTCACAGTTTACCAATGTGAAGCGCAACCTGAAGTTTACGCAGTCTGGCTTTCTAAAGTGAAATGTATCTTCACGCTCATCTGTGCTAAAGATAGTGACCTATAAATATAAACATTAGATCATACAAAAAGGAAATTTACTGACCGTCAGGATATCCGAGACTTTAACTGATGGACTGGAGCTGTGTGGATTACTCATCAATTATTGTGATGTTATAATAAGACCCTCAGTCTGACGGCACCCATTCACTACAAGCCAAATAACCAATGCAATCTGTTCTGATGAAGAAACAAGCTCATCCACATCCTGGAGCTTCTCACCTGTGCGTGAGGAACTTTTTCATCAGATTTTCATTTCTGGATGGACTATTCCTTTAACTATTAGTTGTCAAATTTGGATTTTTATACTAAAATACACTTGGTCCCAAACTTCACTTCCATCTGAAGCCATCCATTTTCAGACTTTTGCAGATTAATAACCAATCGTCATGCAATTCACATGTTTAATGCTTACTTAAACCCAATCTTTTGTTAATATTTGAATTGTTTACCTAATTGGAGACTTTTAGATTTAGTTTAGTTATCCGGACTGTTCCATTCAGTTTAAAGAAAACGAAGCGGAGTGCGCTTAAATCTCACTAGTAACGGATTATCAGTAACGCAAACGTAAAAAGTAAACAAAGCAGACAGAAATAAACACTTAGACAGTAAATAACTCAAATAATTGAATAAATAATTCAAAATCAGTATGATTAGTATCATAAACAGTATCTGGTTTGTTAAACTCCAGTGTTTAGTAACTGGATTGGTCTTGATAGTTTACAGTGGTCTAAACTGACTATTAAAGCAGCGCACAGGAAATGACACAGTAGCACTTGATACTTTTCAAGTATTTAAAAGTCACTGTTCATTTGAAAGAATTGCTTTATCCTGGATCTCACCAAAACTCAGACCGTGTCATCGCCACACCAGCTCCTGCTGTGGTACCCATTTGTTTTTTGGTTCTGGGTTGTTTCCAAGGAAGCAAAAAGGTACAAAGCAGCAGCGTTCTGCGGTATAATGGACTAAAGATGGAGAAAGAGTTTTGTTTCTCTCCCGAGCACCTCTGTTGGAGGACGGAGGAGGGCTGTTCACAGAACAATCAAGAGAATGATCACGACAAACAGGATGGCCAGAAGAATGCCGATAGCGCACCACTGACGACGATCTGCGGGGTCAAGCGGGAAGACCACAGGTTAAAACAGAGAATCAGGATCAACTAGTTTTCAACTGTTCCTGTGTTTAACGTTTTTAAAACATTCCCATAACTTTCAGGAGTTCAGATTTCATTCTTGGCCTCTCAAGCAAACTTTTCCTTTGAAAAAGGCCGGAAGTTTGACTTCCTGTTCATGCTTTGCCTTGTAAAGGGCACTGCAGCCAATCACCTTTAGCTTCAACAGGAAGACACGGGGTCCTATTAACAAGAAACTCATGATGGATTTCTTTTAGAAACAGAGTGCCAACTTGATGAATTATGACAATTTGTTTTGGCTTTACATAAAAACGTCAATACTACATAAATACTGCTAAAGTGTCAGATACCAACTTCATGGCCCAAAGTGCTTCACAAGTTTAGAATTAAATACAATACACACACATAACTTACACACAAGTAAACAAGCATTTATAAAAGGTTCTCAAGTCAGACTTTCTCTACTTCAAAGGCCAGACTAAAAAGAAAAGTCAAATATTAAAATCAGAGGTTTCAGTTTAATGTGTAACAGGCATTGTAAGCATTATTTTAGCCAGTGAATGAAGCAGTGTTACCCACCGCTGGTCATGTGAGACACTTTAGCCAGTTTCTTCATGACATTATCCAGTCTGGATTGAGTGCTGTCCATCTCATGTGAAAAATCGTCCAGGATTCTGCAAACAGGCCAGACACACAGTCCGAGTCCATGTTAACTGACCCGCACTGTCAGGATTCAGGCCAAAACAAGATCGCTTTTGCACTTTGTGTTCTGGTTTGTAATTAATGGAGTGTGTGAGTGTGTGGGGGGGGGGGTTAATAAAATGTATTACTAAAAATATATATTACTAAAAAAATAATTATAGAACAATGTAAAATAAATAAGTTAGATATAAATTAATATATATGCAGTTTTTCCATGCACAAGTTTGAGTTGTGTTCTGGTTTGTAACTGAATGGATTAAATATGAATAATAAATATATGAATAATATATAAAAATACATTGAAAAAAGTGTATTTTGAATAGTAATTACTATATATATATATATATATATAGTAATTAAAAAAATAAATTAAATTTATGCATTTGGCAGACGCTTTTATCCAAAGCGACTTACAGTGCATTCAGGCAAACAATTTTTACCTATCTTGTGTTCCTGGGGATATATATATACATATATAGTATATATAAAAAATACAAATACTATATATTGTTTTTCCCCACATTATATGTATACTTTATATTCAAAAATGACATCAAATTTTACAAAGTTATTATACTTCACCAGTTTAAAAGTGACTTACACAGCTTGCTCATCCAGCTCTTGGCCGATCCTTTGGGACATGTTCTTCAAGACGCCAATAGTTCCTGACACCAACTCCAGCTGCTCATCCTGCTGTTCTGCTATGAGCTGCGATGTGCACGTACAAATAAAACACGCCGTCCTGATAAATGCTCATAAATAATGTTCGAATATGTTAATCATGTGATCATTTGCTGTTTTGACGTACATGTTGCTGGGTCTGTTGTTCATCGATGAACTGTGTGTTTGCCGTCTTCAGCTCCCGGTCCAGTCTCGTGTAATTATCTCCACTGGGTTGCCAGATTGGGCCACGTGACCCGCCATCGCCCATTAAAGTCTAGTACAGGATCATTAATGGTCATAAGATGATACGCCACCTGTCAAATCATACATTGGCTCCTACTTTGATAGTTTAAGTACAAACCTGTCGATTTTTCCTCTCGGACACTGTAATGGCCATTGGACTAGTCATGTGGTCTTTCATCTCCTGTGAAATTAAAATCAATTTGAGATATTCATGAGCCGTGAGTTCAGATACATGCAAGACTCTCAGATATGCTCACCCTGACTGTTTGCCTTGTGCTAGTGATGAAGGCTTTCCTCTTGGCCAGCTCCATCACATCGAGATTGAACTTCTTTGGATTAGCCTCCACAATACTTAACGACAAGGTTAAGGCTACAACCTATAAACACTTGGAACGTTTAGTCCAAACACAGGCCGCTGTGAACGAAAGGATATTGATCGTCTCATCCAAGTCCTCCAAGTCCCATTCAATGGACCTCAAACTGTTCCTCAGCTCATTAGTGGTCCAGTCCACTTCCTCCTTGCTGGCTCCACCCGGGTCCTGTAGCAGCTCCATCCATCTCTGATGAAGCCCCTGAGCTGTGTTCACAGCCTTCTGCACCTCTCTAACAAAAGGCAATTCATTAAACCTCGCTATAAAGTGAGGAACCCAACTGCGTTTGGATAATGACAATGCAAAGTTTTGATATGTATAAAAATACGATTTATAAATGTATAGCCTGAATGCACAAATGTAAATACTACAGTACTTTTGGCACTGTGCTAATATTTTGATTTCAGACATGGCACAGCGATGGTATCACAAGAAAATACCATGGTATTTTGGTATTCACAAGGCATTCCAAGAATACCATGGTACAGGTCCAAAAAACCATGAAAATGCATGGAAATACCATGGTAATTTGACTTAAACCTTAGCTTTTACTTGGCACTCCAAAGTTTTTTCCAAATATACCACTGTACAAGTTTAAAAAACGTGATAAATCCATGTTTTGGACATATCTTGGTACATTGGAGACATCACATGGAAATGCAATGGTAGGCTATAATGAATTACAATTATGAATTACCTGGTATTTTCAATGGAACTCCAAGCTACATCCCAGAATACCATGGTAAAAGCGGTAGTAAAATGGCACCTATTTGTAAATGTAAGATAGGTACGAGCAGATATCTAGTATCACACAAAAATACCACTCGTAGGAATAGATATCGATTAAAGGCATGATACAATGGTGAGAAAATCGATAATAATGGTTGCCATGGCAACACGACAACGATCAGTTACACTGCTGTTTTAGACGGCATTACGAAATGACATACGACTTCTCATAGCGTTCACGCGCAGTTCTAACATTGGTAAACAGAAAAGTTTAATAAGAAACATTTTGAGCTAATAATTTCTAAATGGAAATTCGCCCACAGTCACCGATCTAAGCCATAAACTCACCCTTTCACCACGAAAAACGGATCTTCCATTGACATTTTGATACTCAGATGAGTCGATTGTTCTGCGATAATCTCATGCTCCTGATGGCAGGCTGGTTTTGCTTGTTTAACTTAAACAAATGAGAGCGCTTCGTGTGTTATTTACATGTGGGACGGAGCACAGATCCGCTCAGCCGCCATTGCTCGGCGGAATCACATCCGGGTCCTTGAGCGACTAGGCACACGCACGCTCACGCTTCCCGGTAAACAAACACCGGCGTGCTCTGCCTGGGTTGTTTTGGTTTGTTGCAGTAAAAGAACAAAGCAATATTCCCACAGATGGCACATGGGCATTAAAGCAAGATTGTATTTATAAGAAGAAGAAAAAAACGATGACAAAATACAGAGTTAAATAGTTATTTATTAGCCTGTTTAATTCAGATACTGCTTTATAAATGTAAATGTAGTTAAACATTTCAACACCACTACATCATCCCAGTCAATATTACTTTATTCTGTTATAACTGAAAATGGCTGTATTATATCATACAGTATTATTGTATATTTATATATTGTATCTTATTATTATGGTTTATCTTCTACATTAGATATACTGGATAAATATGTAGTTACAGGCATTTCAACACCTCTATAGCGTAATATTACTTTTATTATTTGATACTGATATACTATGCACTTTAATTATATTTTTATTGTTGTATAATTAAATAGACAATTATAAGTATTTAGAATGTATTAATTAATACTCCTACTATTATTATCTAACTTTTACCAGTCTTGACTTATACTCTAAAAAATACTGCGGTAATACCATGGTATTGTGATATCTCATACCACTGATGCTTTCAAATACAGAAAATTATGTACCATGGTATTTTTAATATTCAACCATTCATATTACCCAGATACAGTATAACCATTTTATTGTGGTTGCAACCAGTGTACTTTTTATTTTTTACTTGAACTTCAGAATTTACTTTAATACACTGTATGAATTAAACACCTTCGATCTATTCCCCCAATAAATAAAATACAAAAATTGATAACAACATTTGAAATAATCTAAAATAATAATTAAAATGGCACAGTTATGAGTCTGCCATTGGTTTCTCTCTCTCTCTCTCTCTCTCTCTCTCTCTCTCAAAAACGTAGTTTTGCACCTCCTCTGCCTACTAAAACAGTGCTCAATGCATTATTCATCACAGTGCACTGCCTTCTCATTAGCTGACAGTCTACACTGTAAAAAAAAATCCCGTAAAAAAACGGTAAAATTCCGGCAGCTGGGGTGCCGGAAAAATACCGTAAAATAACAGGCACATTACATAACAGTAATTTTCCGTAATTCAAAAATACAGTTTTTTGCTGTAATTTTACATGAGATTTTCTGTATTTTCTTCACTTTTAATGTTCAATAAGATGTTTTACATGAATTTTGTGGAAACCATTAAATTATCATGAAGTTATTTTTTTAATCAAAATTATTTAACACTGCTTTAATTTAAATAATCAGACATAGGTGCAAGATAGTGTTTTAATAATTTATTGCCCTATCTGCAAGAACATACCAATACATTTTGTTCAAAACTGCAATTTACTCTTAATATTCTATATTCAAGACTGCAACAATATACAAGTATAAAGATTATAGCACAAGTTCAATGATTTTCCAATAATCATAACTTCAACAATATTACAATTCATTTTGTTCATGGCCAAAACAGAATAAAAATATTTAAAAAAAAATCATAAATGCAACAGCACACAGTAAAAACAATTTTGGTAAACACAACAATTTATACTAAAATTGTCCTTTAATTTAACTGAACCACCTGTGAAGAAATTATTCACCTCGACAACAGATATATGCTCTAATAGTGTAGAGATGATAGTAAAGTAACACTCTGACGCTCACAACTGAATCCTCAGACTGATCCTCAGTGCACTAATAACATCAGTCAGATGTGTATGTGTAGCTGTAGAGTTCAGGAAGCATCCGTTCTACACAGAACAGAAAGAGACGACTCCCAGACGAACGGCATCTTAACATCAGGGATCTCAACCATGTGCTGTCATATGAGTGTGTGTGTGTGTGTGTGTGTGTGTGTGTGTGTGTGTGTGTACAGACAGCAACAAATAATTCAACCACGAAAGAAAATTATCAGTATTTTAAGTCAATGGAAGATCTGACACTTAAAAGTTTTTAATCCATCCATTCATAGTCTGCAATTTTGCTAATCAGTGAAAGAACCTTTGGACTGACTGCTGATTGCTTTCTTGATGTTGTTTTCTCCACTTTTGATCCCTTCTCGGGGTTCATCTTAAAAAGGCATCTGTTGAATGGAAAAAAAAATTACTTGGTAATATAACATGGACTGTAACATATGCTGTGAATATATTAAAAATAAAAGTAGAATAATAAGAACTTGCCAAGGGCCTGCTTGTGTTGGATTTTTGCTATAAAGACGTGAGAGGTTGTGTGTGAGGCAGACTGAGAGTGTTATGACTATGTAAGAGAGTGTGTTGTGTGGCGATGTGAGTGAGGATGCATTTAGGGCTTTACAATTAATCGCATGCAATTGTCAGATGCATCTGCAGATGAATCGCATTTGATTATGAACTTGATCATTCTCCATTTGAAAACAAGTGATGGATATGTACTACTAATCACAGGACCGGCTTTACTAATGAGACAGGCATTACAAATGCATGCAATTAATCATGCAGCCCTAGATGCATGTGTGACAATGTGTATGTGAGTGTGTGAGGATAAGTTTGAGAGAGTGTGTGAGTGTGAGGATGCACGCGTGACTGTATGTGTGAGTGTGTATGTTAGGATGTTTGCATGAGGATGTGTGTGAGTGTGCGAGGGTGATGATGCATTTGTGGGAGTGTATGTGAAAATGTCTAAGTGTGTGTGTTTGTGTGAGAGAGTATGCTTGTGAGAGTGTGAGGATGCGTTTTTGAGAGTGTATGTGAAAGTGTTTGAGTGTGCGGATGCATGTGTGAGTGTGAGGATGTGTGAGTGTGTATGTTAGGATGTTTGCATGAGGATGTGTGTGAGTGTGCGAGGGTGATGATGCATTTGTGGGAGTGTATGTGAAAATGTCTAAGTGTGTGTGTTTGTGTGAGAGAGTATGCTTGTGAGAGTGTGAGGATGCGTTTTTGAGAGTGTATGTGAAAGTGTTTGAGTGTGCGGATGCATGTGTGAGTGTGAGGATGTGTGTATGAGAATGTGTATGTGTGAGTGTGTATGTTAGGATGTTTGCATGAGGATGTGTGTGAGTGTGCGAGGGTGATGATGCATTTGTGGGAGTGTATGTGAAAATGTCTAAGTGTGTGTGTTTGTGTGAGAGAGTATGCTTGGGAGAGTGTGAGGATGCGTTTTTGAGAGTGTATGTGAAAGTGTTTGAGTGTGCGGATGCATGTGTGAGTGTGAGTATGTGTGTATGAGAATGTGTATGTGAGAGTGCGAGTGTAAGGATGCATTTGTGAGAGTGTGTATGTTCACTGACAAGCTATGCAATATCACATTCATAATCATTTAGTATATGTGAAAGTGTGTGTGTGTGTGTTTGACTGCATGTGAGAGTGTGCTAGTGTGATGATGTGTGTGTGTACTTGTGTATGTGAGTGCATGTGTGTGACAGAGTATGCATGTGAGAGTGCGTGTATGTGAGTGTGCGAGTGTGAGTTTGCGTTTGAGAGTGTGTGTATATGAGTGTGAGGATGTGTGTGAGAGTGTGTGTGTGTATGTATCTGAAAGTGAGTGTGAGGATGCCTGTGTGAGTGTGTATATGTGAGAGTGTGTGAGTGTGAAGATGCCTGTGTGAGTGTGAGGATACCTGTGTGAGTGTGAGGATACCTGTGTGAGTGTGAGGATGCCTGTGTGAGTGTGTATATGTGAGAGTGTGTGAGTGTGAAGATGCCTGTGTGAGTGTGAGGATACCTGTGTGAGTGTGAGGATGCCTGTGTGAGTGTGTATATGTGAGAGTGTGAGTGTGAGGATGTGTGTGAGAGTGTGTATGTATCTGAGAGTGAGTGTGAGGATGCGTTTGAGAGAGTGTGTGTGTGAGTGTGAAAATGTGTGTGTATCTGAGAGTGAGTGTGAGGATGCGTTTGAGAGAGTGTGTGTGTGTGAGTGTGAGGATGTGTGTGAGAGAGTGTGTGTATCTGAGAGTGAGTGTGAGGATGCCTGTGTGAGTGTGTGTATGTGAGAGTGTGTGAGTGTGAGGATGCGTTTGACAGAGTGTGTGTATGTGAGTGTGAGGATGTGTGTGAGAGTGTGTGTGTATCTGAGAGTGAGTGTGAGGATGCCTGTGTGAGTGTGTATATGTGAGAGTGTGAGGATGTGTGTGAGAGTGTGTATGTATCTGAGAGTGAGTGTGAGGATGCGTTTGAGAGTGTGTGTGTGTGAGGATGTGTGTGAGAGAGTGTGTGTGTATGTATCTGAGAGTGAGTGTGAGGATGCCTGTGTGAGTGTGTATATGTGAGAGTGTGTGAGTGTGAGGATGCGTTTGACAGAGTGTGTGTATGTGAGTGTGAGGATGTGTGTGAGAGTGTGTGTGTATCTGAGAGTGAGTGTGAGGATGCCTGTGTGAGTGTGTATATGTGAGAGTGTGCGAGTGTGAGTTTGCGTTTAAGAGTGTGTGTATGTGAGTGTGAGGATGCGTGTGTGTGTGTGTGTGTGAGTGTGAGGATGCCTGTGTGAGTGTGTATATGTGAGAGTGTGCGAGTGTGAGTTTGCGTTTGAGAGTGTGTGTATGTGAGTGTGAGGATGTGTGTGAGAGTGTGTGTGTGTATGTATCTGAAAGTGAGTGTGAGGATGCCTGTGTGAGTGTGTATATGTGAGAGTGTGTGAGTGTGAGGATGCGTTTGACAGAGTGTGTGTATGTGAGTGTGAGTGTGAGGATGCGTTTGAGAGAGAGTGTGTGTGAGTGTGAGGATGTGTGTGAGAGAGTGTGTGTGTATTTATCTGAGAGTGAGTGTGAGGATGCCTGTGTGAGTGTGTATATGTGAGAGTGTGTGAGTGTGAGGATGCGTTTGACAGAGTGTGTGTATGTGAGAGTGTGTGTGTATCTGAGAGTGAGTGTGAGGATGCCTGTGTGAGTGTGTATATGTGAGAGTGTGCGAGTGTGAGTTTGCGTTTAGGAGTGTGTGTATGTGAGTGTGAGGATGCCTGTGTGTGTGTGAGTGTGAGGATGTCTGTGTGAGTGTGAGGATGCCTGTGTGAGTGTGTGAGAGTGTGTGTGTGAGTGTGAGGATGTGTGTGAGAGAGTGTGTGTGTATGTATCTGAGAGTGAGTGTGAGGATGCCTGTGTGAGTGTGTATATGTGAGAGTGTGTGAGTGTGAGGATGTGTGTGAGAGTGTGTGTGTATCTGAGAGTGAGTGTGAGGATGCGTTTGAGAGAGTGTGTGTGTGTGAGTGTGAGGATGTGTGTGAGAGAGTGTGTGTGTATGTATCTGAGAGTGAGTGTGAGGATGCCTGTGTGAGTGTGTGTATGTGAGAGTGTGTGAGTGTGAGGATGCATTTGAGAGTGTGTGTATGTGAGTGTGAGGATGTGTGTGAGAGTGTGTGTGTATCTGAGAGTGAGTGTGAGGATGCCTGTGTGAGTGTGTATATGTGAGAGTGTGAGTGTGAGGATGTGTGTGAGAGTGTGTATGTATCTGAGAGTGAGTGTGAGGATGCGTTTGAGAGAGTGTGTGTGTGAGTGTGAGGATGTGTGTGAGAGAGTGTATATGTGAGGGTGTGAGGATGCATGTGTGACTGTATGCGAGTGTGTGAGAATGCATGTGAGAGAATGTGTATGTGATAGTGTGTGAGTGTAAGGATGTGTGTGTGTGTGTGTGTGAGAGTGTGAGGATGCATATGTGACTGTGTGTGTGTGTGTGTATGTAAGAATGTGTGAGTCAGTGCGTGTTGAAAAAAGTGTTTTGTGTGAGTGTGTGTGTAAGGACACAAGTGTGAGTGTGATTGTATGAGTGTGTGTTTTTACCTTTGCACAAACTCTAGCGTTCCTCCTTGGTCTACTGGGTATGAAATGTTCAAACAGTAATATGAAGCAAACATCAACTTCAGAGCATCACAGAAGATGGTGATGTGGCCGTTAACGACGACTTGGTCAACAGAAAACATGAAGTTCTCTGCGGTCAAAGGTGAACTTCCTGTTGTTATGCATAAGAAAAAGAAGAGATCAGTAACACTGTGATAAACTTACTGCAAATATTAAATAGTTTTTCTTTAAAAATATTCAAACATACCACACACAATTATGCAGGGTGTACTCGGAAGTTTGGCACAGTCTACTTCAGATGGCAAGGTTGTTTGATCCACTTTATGGAACATCTGGTCCTCTCTCTCGCTGAAGTACTTGAGAAGTAGCTGAAGAAATCCAGCAGCGTTGATATCATCCACGTTCTTGCTTGATTTTTCCATTTCCCTGAAGATGGTCTGCATCTTTGCTGTCTTGTCAGTACATCTGAAGTATGAAACAACTCTAGCACACTTACTTGCTATAGTTTTGTCTTCAAAGTCTATCGCAGTTAGCTCTTTAAAGTGAGACATCATGCCAGATGTTTCAAACAAATATGGCCATTCGTGCAACAGATCAGAGGTTTCAACCCCATTTATGATGTCTTTTCGCTGAGTAAAGAAGGTGGCCCTCATCATATTCTCAACAATTTTGGCATCATGGAACTGTTCTTTTTTCATTTTCTTCATTTCCTGCTTTACAGATATCTGGGTGTCAGGCGTTTCATTAGCTGGTAGCTGCACTGGTTGCCAGTTTTTACACCCGTAGCTATCGAGTCTCTTCTTTCTACACAAAGTATCTTCTTCACTGTTGCCAGCTGCTCGTCTCTTTAAAGAAAGTGATGTCTTTCCTCTCCTCACATTGTCCAGTCTGTTAATCAGCTGTTTGATGACTGAATCATACCCACTTCCAACAACTTCCCCTTCAATAATATCTTTGAATGCTTCAGGATAAGCCATGGCCATCTTCCGTGCAATCTCAGTGATGTGTTTTTTAACATGTGTTGGACATACTGTTAATATTTCACTCACTACCAGTCTTACAGAAGTTATCTGTAAGGAGAAAAAAAAGCATGTAAATATATGAAATTTTAGCCAATCTACAAAAATACAAAGAAAAATATTGACAAATGTATTATATCTATAGTTCTGAACCCTGTCTGTGTCACCTGTGAATTCCTATCAGCGAGTCCCTATCAATAATCCCTATCAGCTTCAATAACAGTGCTTTAATATAGAAGGTTGATTAAAAGTGTCTTAAAACAGAAGCTGCTCGAAGAGGGAAAAGTGCCTAAGAACATAACATTACTAACGCTTCATATCGCCCTCGGAGGAGTTCAGTCACTTTAAGCGCTTGTTCTCATGAATCTGATTTTGAATTCAGAATTTTCATCCAATCTCGCCTAGGAAAATAAAATATTTTGAGCTTTTAGACGACGCCTACGATTATGAATCGTAACTTAACAGTTAAAGACTTAATTTTCCTCAAAGCCATCCAGTTTTCCCTCAGGGACAATATAGCTTAACAAAACCTACAACTACAAAAAGTATGTGGTAAGATTCGGATAAATTCTAGCAAATAATAATAATAATAAAAAAATAAAATAAAAAACGACACAATACCCAACGTTATATTTGAAACTTTTGAAGATTTTAAATGACTAAGGGCACTGGTCAAAGCGCCAAAGTTTGAAACGCTGGTTTAAAGATTCAAAAGGGTAAACATTCTAAATGCTAGAACTCCGATATAGTAAAAATAACATATAATAATGACAAAAATGATAAAACATGTACTTTACCTGCTTATTTTCACCTCACATCGAAGATTGACCGTTGCGTGAAACTGAAGGTCGAGTGATTCCTTTGGCGCGCGCAGCAGCCCCACTGCGTGCTTAGATGAGAATGTATCCTTGCGCTAGGGCGGGAATTCCTTCAGTTCGAATATTTAAAATATATATATATATATATATATATATATATATATATATATATATATATATATATATATTTTACATTTAAATATCAGCTTATTATATTATTATATCACATTATGAAACGATACTGTGAGAATAAATGCGTAAAACACTAAACTGAGCAGAACTACTTTGACAAGCGGAAGAAGATGTGTTCAGTCAGTTGACAGAAGTATGGAAATACGATTCTTTGATCGAATTGATTCCTTTGGGAAGTAAGTTTTCAACAACTATGAGTTGTATAACTATAAGTTTCATAAACTATGAAAACACGTTAAGAAGATGACAAATCCTAGGTTAACGAGTTATTGAGACTCTGCTTAGAATAAGCTGACAAAAGAAAAACCTGTGTTTGCTTGAGACAAATAATGGAAATTCAAGGCGTAATTTGAGAGTGTGATGACATGCCTGCACTGCCTTTTGCCAGGATCCATACTTTTGCAATCAATTTGGAAACATCTCACACCACAGACGTATATTTACATTTCAACAGGGACAGTTTGGTTCGTTTGTGTTAAAAACGCGACAATCCAGCGTTGCAATGTCCTTTTTTTAAATTTATTTTTTTATAAAGATTAAATAAAAAATAGGCCTTCGGCTACATATAAATGTGCTGATCTGTTTATTTATAAAGAAATGTCTTCATTAAGACATGCTTTATTACAGTAAATATTACTAAATACAGTACCTCCTGATAAGCTCAGTGAACCTTTGTACAGCTGTTATATATATTTTCTAATAAATATGAAATTATATTATTAATGTCACACACACAAATACAAATATATATAGCACACTGATTTTGGTGTGTTATGTGGAAAAAATCATCAAAAAATATTTTTGGGCCATTATGCACATTTACATGTTTTTCATTTTACATGGGATATGTACATTTACAGTCTTTTTCTGTAATTTTACAATTTTAAACTGTATTTCAAAATTACGTGAAAAAACTGTAAAATAAAACAGTAAAATTCCGTAAATTAACAGTTTTTTTTTACAGTGTACACCAGAGCTATCCACTGGTGAGTGCACGGTTGTGTATGATGTAAAACTAGCTGGAAACACTTCAGCTCAGCTTAGTGAGTAAAGCTGCATCAATTATTAATCAACTCTGGTTTTATTTATTGTATCAGTTGCCAGTTTCCCATCATCATGCAGACCTGCAATTGAAGAGCTGGGAATAGATAAGGACACCCTATACAATATTTTACATAGAGCTTGTATTGTATCCCTTTACTAACTGCAGCCTAATGATTTATTTATATGACAGCATTAAGGCTTTTATTTAATGTTCTTGTCTATCAAAAATACATTCTTAATCTGAAATACGGCTTGAAACAAGGATTTCTCAAAGATATTGTGCAGTAGGCATGATGACTGTGATCGTTTATATTTAGATAAACAATCTCTTAAAGTGTCTTACGTCACAGACCGCTCTTCTTGTCAGGTTTGTTTATGACCCACATCTTAATGCAGGCGAACCAGCCACACGGATTACTCATTAAAAAATTGCATATGAAGACTGAAAGCAGCGCCGTTTAGATTGCATTATCAAGGTAAAATCTCCCACACTATTCATTGTCGTTCATGAGTAGCAGCTAACTGTTTTTCAAACAAAACAGTGCCCTTCCCCCCACTAACTGCTCCATTCACATTTGCCCAGACACCGCAATGGATTTGCACAATAGAGTCACATGACACGACTGTAGCAGACTAACCATTACATCAGTCGAGGAAGTCAGTTGAAAAAATTAAAGGGGAAGTACCAGTTTTTCTGAACATAACACGAGATGAGCTGCTATGCGGAAACGGTGTAAAAAATAATAACAATAATACGGAAACGTGTAGATTTAAAAATAATTTTGGAAACTAAACATGAAACAACGAACCTACCCTCAATATACTACATAATCTTAAAAAAACATGATGTAGTATCTTGTACATGTAGATTTTGGCTTGTTATTAGTTTCAGTTCGCTTAAAAAACGATATTTTGTTTTAAATATTAGTTAATCGATCATTATAACAGAATACACAGAAAGAATTGTAAAAAAATCTGTCCGTTTTAGCTTGAAAACAATTCTTTCCCTTTAAACAGTTCTCCCACGTTAGTATTTAAATATGAGTCATCGCCACAGCGCTCTCTCATTGGTCATCGCCTATTTGGCGGGGTGTGATTCACAATAGTGGCAGAACGCACCTCGCGACGTGATTGGCTAGTGTAGCCGCTGACGTTTAACTATAAAACCCGGTTAAAAATAGAAACGATCTCATTCCTCCGTAGACCGTTGTTGGATACTGAGTAGAATGTGTGAGGTATTAAAAACTTCTACGCTCACCCAATAACACAAATATCATTTTTTGTGAATGGAAATGAGGCTTGTGTCAACAAACTACAGGACGATTTGATCTACGGGAAGAAAAAACTACTTGGACGTTATTTATTATCGTGTTTCCGTGTCAGTGGCCAATTCACAGTAGCGGTTTGAGGAGAATCCTGAGAGGAAATCAAACGCGAAACGCCCGGCGAACTTTGTACTGCTTGTGAACTTTACCGTATCGATTCCAGCCATGGAATACAAAGTGGAAGCCCATCGGATTATGAGTATTTCCTTAGGGAAAATCTACAACTCACGCGTTCAACGAGGCGGTATTAAATTGCATAAAAACCTCCTGGTCTCGCTGGTCCTTCGCAGCGCGCGTCAGGTCTATCTGAGCGAGTACTACAGCGGCGCGTGCCTGAACGCTCAAAACGAACGCGAAGGTAACGAATGGGACATCACGGACTCAGAGCGGGAGAAATTCCCTCCCTCTGCAACGGAATGCGACCGAGTGGAGAGCACGGAGGAGCCTCAACAGAGCGAGCAGTCCGAGAAAGGGCGCGACTATCGCGAAAACGACGATGAGGTGAAATCAGACCAGGCGGATAGTACTTCCACTTTACAACAAGAGCAAAACCAAAACTCCTCGTTAGACTCTGTGGCTAAGGTTTCATCTGAAACACCACCGGAAACCAGTAACGAGCCCAAGGAGAGTCCCTCAGACAGTGCGGTAGCAGAAAGCGACTCAACACCTGAAGCCAACGGGGAATCACATCAACCACCCAAAACGCAAAGGAAAAGAAGCGCGGAGGAGTCGGAAAGTGGCGATTCGCCTCAAAAAAGGACCAAAGTTGCCTCCTCAAACGCTGAAGAGAGCGAGGAAGCCGAAGAGATGGACACGAGTAACGTGTCCAACCTCATAACGATATTTGGTTCCAGTTTCTCAGGACTTCTCAGCAAAGACGGCGCCAAACCTGAGGCCGAGGATAGTGGACAGATCTGCTGTGACCAAATGCTGAAGAACCTAAACCCTTGGAGCACGGCGATAGTAGCTTTCTAATTGAATTGTACTGCACTGTACTTCTCATCCGGGTTGCCCTGAGCGCATTGGTAACACGTGGTCAGGCCCGACATCGTAGTGGGGGACTTCCCAGCAAGCATGAGTGGTGCTACTAAAGTACAAGCTCAGTAAGATGTCCAGGGATGGCCTTTCTAGTGAAGGAACTATCTGAAAGCTGGTCCTGCTCTCTGGGATCTACAACAGACAGTCCTTGAAGTGTTGAAGCCACGTGAGCGAGTGGCGTTACAACACATGCAAACGTGTCATGAAGGTCACACCGTCACTGAACCGATTCAGAGGCGATCACACCAAACTTGACTGTACGAAGTTTAAGCCACTGTTTTAACGTCTTTGTTTTATAAAGACCTGTACATTTTGTAATATTCGAGTGTGTGTGTGTGTGTGAATATAATGTTTCCCATGTCGCATTCTGAATCTATGTATTTTGGTATCATGACAAATTACGTGGTGATCACGTATTAAAAAAAAGAAAAAAATACATCGTTTCTGTGCTTTCTGTTCATGAGTGGTAGGAAAGTGAGGAAGTGACTAAATCTTAGTCACATGACTAAGAATGACACCTCATCCACCTTTTTTTCCAAATGATGTAAGCTTTTTTTTTTCTTTCTAGAATATGATTTAAAATTCCAGCTCAATGCTGATCTCACGGTGATAGTAGAATTACATGGAAATTACTACTATGAGTCTAAATACAAAATGTTAATATTATATAAATATATAATAATATTTAATTGTCAAAAACTGCAGTTTGTGTGCAGTCTCTGTAATATGTGTGTTATATATATGGGTTATATATATATATATATATATATATATAACCCATATATATAATATATAAGGTTGATACAGGAAATCTCAATGGCAAAAATGTCCCAATTTACCTGAATTCATATTTTAAATTTCTAAATACTATATATTTTTAATTACAAACACCTA
Source organism: Carassius auratus (assembly GCF_003368295.1). Lineage (NCBI taxonomy): Eukaryota > Metazoa > Chordata > Actinopteri > Cypriniformes > Cyprinidae > Carassius > Carassius auratus. The sequence continues at coordinate 4,688,297 of NC_039289.1, forward strand.
TTCACTAATTAAAATTATGAAACTCCTGTAACTTAATTGGTCAAAAAGTGTGAGAAACCATGTTTCACACACTTGATTCTGAATCTAAGAGTGAAAATGAAAAAACATTAAGGGTTAGTATTTAATATATTTAAAATGCAGCTCCCCCAAACAAAACTATCTGGACTAAAATTATCCAACAAGTTTGAGAAAAACAAGAATGTTCAGCTGCTCTTCCACTGCATCATGCACTTCCAGACAATTTTTACTGCATGTTGTAAAGAGAGCTATCGTGCCCCTGAAGCATGTGTGGTATGCAAGGTTCAGTTTCAGCGCAGACTGCTGTCTCTTCTCCCGGGGTCTGGATTTAGTCCCGGGCTATTCAACATGACATGCCTTCTCCTACAACAGAAATAGCAGTCATAATAGAATCATTGACGTCTAAACCTTTTTTCATTATTAGAGGCGATATGATTCAGAATTTACAAAGAAGAAATATACACTACCATTCAAAAGTTTGGGGTCAGAAAGATTTGTATTATTTTTGAAAGAAGTCTTATGCTTGCCAAAAAAAACCAAAAAAAAACAGTAACATTGTGATTTAATATTACCATTTAACATAACTTTTTTATTTGAATATACTTTATAATGTCATTTATTCCTGTGATGGCAAAGCTGAATTCTCCACATCGTTAATTCAGAGAATATCATGAATCTTTGATGAATTAAAAGTTGAATAGAACAATATTCAGATATCAGTGTTTATCCATTTAACATCCTTGCTGAACAAAAGTATTAATTTCTTTCAAAAAAGAAAGAATAAAAAGTACTCCAAACTCTTGAACAGTAATGTAAGTTGTTACAAATATGAAATAATTGAAATGTAAACTTGTAATTTAGCATTAAAAAAATATTCCTTTCAATTATAAAATAGAATATTTTAAAACTGAACTGCAATCTCTATATCTCTATTACTTTAAAATCCTCCTCCAGGCACAAATAACTAGAAAACTAGTCACTGAAACTGACTAGTCAAATTGGGTTAGATCAGTTATGTAAATACCTTTAAATTGTCAACAGTAGGTTTAAACTGTGAGTAACATAAAAAGAAAAGTAAAAACACTTTTTATGACGTTAACTCCAGCAGAACCAGCTTGGTGCCCGGTGCAGCCGCATTCTTTCACACAGACATGAGCAGCTATTGATAGCTACATTCCCTCGAGAAACACCCGCGAAATGTGGGTCATTCGAATCCCGGCCATGGTGGAGTCAGCTGACCACACCAGCACAGAACAGTAACAGAGCTGAAGCAGACGGTGAGGGCGTGGCCTCACGTCACTCTTAGCCATGGTGGACTTTTTCTTAAATTTCCGCAGTTCCTTTAATAACGTAATACCTCTCATTATCATTGACATAGGGAAATCTGATCCAAAACCTGTAGATCTAAAAATATCTACGATCAAGATGTCTAAATGTTTGTCGCATGTGATGCAACATCACTGGCTGTTTCACAAACCATGCTTAAACACATGCAGCTGTCCTCTCCTGACTGGCCTCTCGCTCCTGCATTCCTCAGTCCTGGAAGGAAAGGGGGTAGGGGGGTGGGGTGGGGTGGGCGGGAGGAAAAGAGCAAAGTTCTGAAAACGTTTCCTGCCAATGTGGAGCAGGAGAGCATGTGGGTCTGGAATGTTGAGTCAAAAGCTGAGAAATTTAGCAGGAACATTGGTCAGATTACAAATTTGGAAAATTATCAGGTAATGGAATGTCAGACTCATGAAAAAATGACAATGCAACAAGTTTTCTTTATATTTTCTGAAAACTTGTGTGTGTGTGTGTGTGTGTGTGTGTGTGTGTGTGTGTATATATATATATATATATATATATATATATATATATATATATATATATATATATATATGTGTGCAGTTGTTAGGGTGCTTGTTTACTTGCATTGGAAAGTTATATTTCAGTAGGACTAAAGCAATAATTTGTCTGTTTAAGATGTCTTGTAAGTGCTTAATAATCAGCTGAAATCATAGCAGTCTAGTTTTTGCAAAGTCGGACTAAAGGCCAAAATTTTGCCAGCAAAAAAGTCCATTGTCCATTTTCAAGTGTAGTGATGAATGAAGCGCTATTCACACGGATGTCACTTTCAAACCATGCAGTGAAACTGTGTCACCAACTTGAACCCTATATGCAAAATCTTCATGCGGGAATCTTTTGCCCTCAGAAGAAATTCCCGAATGTGTGGATTCCTATTGAAATGACTAGACTTTACCCATGAAAATTCACAGTAAATGTGTGACTGCACCTATTTATTAGGCAAATATTTGATTGCACATAGTGTCACGTTTACTTAAACAACTTGATTACTCGTATACATAACTCTGTAGCTTGACTAGAAACTCACTTTATGATATCTTCTTTTTTGTCCATTTTATCACAGGCCAGACAAAACTAAACAGTATGACCCTTTAGAAAAACTAATATCATTCAGTACTTGGTGTGAAATCCCCATCTTTTGCAAAGCTTTTAGGAGAGCACTGAACAACAAAACGAGACTATCAAGCAATAAAGATAAGATGTCAAGGACTGTTTTAGGTGTTTAGATGATTTATTGTGTGCTAAGAGCCATGCCGTGTCCCTGTTTAACATGATCAGCCCTAAAGAGTAGGGCGAAAAGATGCCTGAACAAAACACCAGGCTGGATACAAGCAGAGACAAGATCTACTCAAGCAGTTCTTTTGTTCAATGCAAACGGAAAGTCAGGAAATCTTTCAACTACTCATTCAGCAAGATGGATATCTCTGCATTGACACATCAACCAGAGTGACCTACAAAGCAATTTGTCAATGATCTCATCAGTCTCCACAATGCTCCAAGTTACTCATCCACTTAGTTTTTAAGGTACTCCTCCAAAAGTACCTCAAGGGGGAAGGGCGAAAAGTGAGAGAATAATCTCACAAACCAATGTGTGAACTCTCCCAGATTCACGCAATGGTTTAAAGGAGTCATTGTCCATTTTAATCAGCTTTGCACGTGCAGGAATTACCGAACTTAATCAGAAGCCTTCAAAATACTAGCAAACCATCTGCCGAAAGATAAGATGTACTTTCTGTACATGAAGTTTCCAATAAGCATATTTCGCATTTTGGGTTCCACAAAGAACTTTCCAGAGAACAGTTCTTAAAAGAACTATGAGGAACATTTAATCTAATGAATCTTTTTCCACTATAAAGAAACTTTTGTGTCATGTAACGTTTCTTCATGGAACTATTGATGCCAACAAAGAATCTTTCTTTTTAAGAGTGTAGTGAAGAAAATAGATACAACATTTGTGCGTAGAGTATCTTCTTGATTGAGATTGGTTGGCGAGTGATGCCAAAATACAACATCACATAATACGGATTATCTCAGATTAAGTCGTTTAACTGAGACTGCAAAATAAACGGAAACTCTGGCTCTAGTGTGCAATAAAACCAAACAGGGAACTAAAAGTTGTAACCACAAAGCAGTTAGAACTTTGAAACCGGTCTACAATGACTCAACGCCCATCCCCCCGCCAGAGCACAATCAGACAAAAAGACAATTCTGCAGTGATCTTTTCAAGGAGGAGAGAGAGAAAGAGCCCTCACCGTGGCCCCACTATTCATTCTATTTGACCCCTGCCGGAGCCCAGACAATCTGAAGTCTTTGTTTATCTTGGGAAACTGGCAGAGGACAGGAGGGGAAAAGGGTCTGGGTGGGGGAGGGTACTCAGGAATGGTTTGAGGGAAAATGGGATCGGGGGAGGGGTATCCTGGGAAAAATGCCAGCATGGGATCAGTGACAGGGCCGGGCTTCCTGAAACAGGAGCAGCCTGGGATGGTGAAAGGGGTGTCGTTGTGGAGTGGTGGGGTTGGGGAGTGGGTTCACCTTGTTGGACCAGGCCAGAAGACCGGAGATGTACTACACACGCAATACGTCTCGTTGATGTATGTTTCCTGTTGGCTGTGGGGGTCGCGTTTAATTACAATTCTGAAAGCTTTATTGACTCCAAAAGCTGACAGCAAACAGTCATGTGGCTGATATGTGAGGGTTCTGCAATGACAGCAGACCTCTTGTGTGTGAACATTTAGTTGTCTCCTCAAACGCTACAAGCTGGGGCATGTTGAGAGCAAGGGAAGCTTGGGGCAATTAAGGCAGACAGATGGTCGCGAAGAGAAAAAAGGCTGGTGTAGCTTTCTCATGTTTTGTTGCTACAGGAGGGTCATGAGTTCCAGCAGTATAGATCTAAAAAAGAGTGAGAAATTTTAATGTTAGTCTGGCACTTTAGACAGACACACTAGTGATCACTGTTCTTGTTTTCATTGATTGTAACTAGATTTTTTTACTTTCACAATGGCTGTTTCTCAATTCCAAGAATGCAAAGAATGGACTTGAGTTCTCGTGGAGACCGTTCTTGCCAAGGTTCAAGGAATAATGAACAAAAGGACGCGATTACACAGTACGCATACTTATTAATATTGAGATGTGCTTCGTTCTTGCTTAACTGACCGCATAGTCACAGCATAAGCAGTGAACCATAAATATAACATAACATTATAAACAAACAATTTTATACTATTATAGATATTATTCACATATAATTGTACAATGTTTTATTTTAAAGCATTATATGTTTAACTATGACTATGTTAAGATTCATTTTAATATACCAATAAAAATACTGCAGAGTCAGACTTTCTCCGGGTCTTATAAATTTGTTAAAATTAAGCAAAACAAAACGATAAATGTTTACTTTCAAGAGATGTCAGGTATTTGCGAGAGCAAGTTAAAAGCTTGTAGGCTTCCGTACACCGGCCGCTCGCAGCGTCTTCTGGGATTTCTAACGTCTGGATTCTCCATAGACAGTAAAAGAAATGGACACAGCGACCCCATTGGAACTCAATTGAGACAAGTGAAGCCCATTTTTAGCGTTTTTTAGCACTTCCATTTCTGACGCGCAGACTCAAATGAAGCTTGACGACGTCAGCGACCTGTCTGACAGATGTAAATATTCTATTGGCTGTGCCTGCAAACTGCCGTCGTTAATCTTGCAGAGACGGCGAGCTTGAGCGGGGAGTTCTTTGTCGTGAGTGAGCAGGAGTAAGTATTCTGATTAATTATTTTGTATAGTATTTTAAAATGTAACGCCAGTACGCCATATTAAGTTAATTGCCTGCGAGCTTCTCCTCCTGTCTGTATGGTAATGCGACAGAGAGTCGCGTGGTTATGACGCAATCGTTAGCTTATTTTTACAAAAACTGTTTCTACTGGGCCATAATGTAACAGAAGATAATGGAGCCCTTTATACATTGTCGTGTATCTTTAGAAATAAATAATGGACAAACTGAGTCTTTAAACGCCTCAGATGTAAAGTTATTCGCTGTCAAAGTGACGCCAAAATGCATGGGAGTCAATGGGAATGCTAACGCAAGTGAAGTTCTGCTACAAGATGGCGGCACCCGGCCGACATCAACTTCCGGTCGACTTCCTTGCCGCCTGGGATTCTCTCAAGTCTGCACTCGATACATCCTCGATATCAAGAACACATCCGGGCACTATCATGCGTCCTCTGTACTTGCGTTCTTGAGAATTGGAATTGAACTTCGGCGGTCAATGATAATGTAAAGCGAGAACACAAGGGCGCAAGATCGCTGAAGAATGCATATTGAGAAACAGCCAGTGATTCTCACATTCAAACATTTTGCTAAGCAGTTGCTAACAACATCTGAAGGGTTGCCAGAAAATTTCTTTGCAGTTGTTTAGGTGTCCTGAGTGGATTTGGTAGGTTGCTATTCAGTTGCATATGTTGCAATGTTATTCTAACATTCTAAAATGTTGCAAAGCAGTTGCTAGGGTGCTGCTATACAGTTGCTAAGGTATTCTGTGTGGTTTTAGCATCCTGTATTGCAGCTGCTATAGTGCAGTTTCCAGGGTGATGCTGTGTCATTGTTACGGTGTTCTTAGCGGTTCTAACTTGTTGCTAAGTCGTTGCAAAGTTGTTCTGGGTGGTTGCCAGGATGTTGCTATGCAGTTGTGTTCTGAATAGTTATAGTATGTTGCTATTCTGTTGCTATCCAGTCGCAGGTGCAGATGCTAGGGTGTTGTATGTGGTTGCTAAGGTGCAAGTTTAAAACTATCTGCTGAGGTTTAAAATTATGGAAGACTATTTATGCCTGAGAGTAAAGGATAAAAACATATTCGAGATAAAGTAAGAAATAAGAATAAAAATAAATAAGAAATAAAGTCATATTATGAGATATAAAGTCACAGTTACAAGATATTATCAAAACTGTGAGAAATACAGTCACATTTATGAGACATACAGATGCATTTACCTTGTTTGACCTTTTAGGACATTCCATACTTAGGGCTTAAGGTTCAGAACAAAACAAAAAGTTAGAAGTCGGTTAACTGATACTACGAAAGGTTGCACCAACAAAATGTTTTAATGCTTTATGATTCCTCAAAAAAAGAGGAAGTATGTTAAATTTTGCATGGCCAAAAATACCTTTGTAGTTTTCTCACTCTCTTAGTTCCTTGAAATGGTCAAAGTTCAGTTGAGAGGCTGGAGGAAAGTTCAGTACTTTTTATTTGCTCACACAAAAGTCCACTAAAAATGACACGATTACACTTGAGGTGATCTTTCTTGTTTGACAACTGTTAAATCTTACGTCTACAAATCCATTTGTTTTTAAAAGTAATAATTATATAAGTGATAATATTCCTCGCTGGGAACTTTGCCTCTGGGTTGTAATGGCGTCACAGGATCCTCTATATCTAAATGATTCCAAAAATCAAGGTCAGAGCCAGGAGTTTTCTGGGTTTTGACGTAACAGTAAGTGTTTCTGTGTGCCGAATGTTTCTAAGGAGACAAAACAAGCTCCGTGCTGGAGAGTCAAAGTGGTTTAGTAACCAACAGCAGCTGCCTCAACAATAAACACGACGGCGCACGCTAGCACACTATGCATAGTTTTACAGTAATTCATTCCATTCATGCATTTACCAAATCAAAACATACCTATCTGAATTTGATTAATAACAACTGTGCTAAGCATGGCCCTCAATACTTCTAGAAAACTTTGGTTTTTGCTGGAAATTTGGTCAACACTTTTTGTGGTTAGTTCTTTAAACTATCGGATCTCTTTTTCAAAACAAAGACAACATTGTGCTGTATTGCTTAGCAACAATACAGTAAAGTGATCTCTATTCAGGCAGCTAGCGGCTCCACCTATTATAAGACCATATGCCGTATGGAAACACTGAGAAAATAAAGGACACCTTTTTCTCTTTCTGGCCTGCTGCTGAAGAAACTCCAAACATTTGGACTCCTTTGGGAGCAGACAGTGATTCTGATTCGGAAAACACATGAGAACCGTGATTTAATGTGATCTTTTTGGGGAAATAAAGTTAGGATTACTACCAAAAGGGTTTTAGAGACAAAAACCATGGAAGAAAAAGTTTCCACGGCTTTAAAATATCTATTTCTGGTGCTTTTAAGTAACTCAAAACCAAAACAATGATCTAAAGAGCCTGTCATGTAAAATCAAGAACGTTTGCTCTCCAAAGAACCATCTGGAACCACTGTGGAACCATTTAAATGGGCAGTTTAACCAAAAATGAGAATTTGTTCATCTTTTATTTACCTTTATGTTGATCCAAACCAATATGACTTTATTTGATACGTGGAAAACAAAAACAGACATTTAGGAGAATGTTCATGCTGCACTTTTCCATATAATGAAACTCAATGGAGATGACCGCTGTATTATCAAGAAATAACAGCTATAACTATAACTGACTAGCTATGCAGTCTGTTCCTCCCACAAAGTAAATGTTTGGCTTGATATATGAATATGAATATGAATCATTTCAATTACATTTACAGTACATTTGTCATTTTTGAAGCTATACAGCATCAGTCCCCATTAACTTTCACTGTATGGAGAAGAGCAGAAGAAGAACATCTCCTGCTGAGAGGAACAAACAACATGAAGGTGAGTAAAAAAGCCTGAATTTTCATTTTGGGGTCAAATTATCCTATGAGAAATGTACATTAGTGAAAGTACAAAATGTCATAGACTAAAATGTTCTTATCTCGTTCAACACCTGCTCAGAGTGAGCGCCGCCCTTTTAACTACCCAAACCAAACTATCAAAGAACTGTTAAGGAGATAATGTCAGGTCTCATGTGTCCATCACATTTACACTTGAACAAGAGTGAAAATATATGTCCAAGACTCTACAGCACTGATGTGTGATGTACAGGTTAAAGCCAACATTGACATGTTAACATGTTTCCCACAGTACTTTGCAGTTCGGCGGGTCACACAATCCTGTTCATTAGCCTCCTGCTCTAGTGACCCGCAGGAGGCCATCAGATTATGGCGACGCATCTCTGCTCACCGCGTTTTCCTGCTCCATGCCAAATCAACAGATGCCTAAGGAGACTAGCGGATTTTACACACAAGACCCAGACTGAGCCAGAGAGCAGAACCTTCCAGCAAGAGCTCAGGCTGAGAGTTGATCACAAATTAGGAAATCCTGTGCCACCCATTGGGGCTGATGGGAAGGTGCTGCTTTAAAAATAGAAATGTGTGCCAGGCCGGGAACAAAGAACAGTTGCTGAGTGTAGCGGAAAAGAATGGGCACTGAGTGATCGCTTTTCCTTTGACGTGTGATAACTTACACTTAACTCTTACCCCACCGCTGACGAGTTATCTTGTCTTTTAGAAGACAACACTTCCCCGCCAAAGACGAGTTTTTACAGCTTTTTGTGTTTTCTCTGTTATACACTCGGGGGCGCTATTACACATCTTCTGAACGAGTACAAAACCTCCCGAACAAAAACACACGTGAACAGGATGGAGAAACGAGCAATCTCTTATATAAACAGATGCATATTAGAAATAATGCAATCATCAGCATTTAAATGAAAATTGCATAATGTTACGGAGTAAAATGTTGCTGGAGGCTTTTTGCTGTACCATGTTTTTGTAGCACCATGGTACGTTTTTGTGAGTCATTAACAAGATACTCATGGTATTTACATGGTAAATGGTACATGTCCAAAATGGTAGTACTGTGACATTTCAAGTCATTAAAAATGATACTATAGTATTTGACATGGTACCATGTTACTGGTTGCAGATACCATGGTCCGTTAATATTTGTATCATCTAATACAATGTTACATCTCAACGTACCATGGTAATGCCGTCTAACACCATCAGTGTATCATGTTATCACCCCAGTGCTTTTCTGAGTAAACACCATGGTATATCTAAAAGTATCATGTGACATGTCACATACAATGGTAGGCAAACAGTATGTACTGTAATGTTATGCAACAGTGCTATGGCTAATAATTATGTTTCAAAATGGACTGATAGTCTGTAACAAAATTGGGGTATAAAAGGCCAGATTCTTCGTGTGTGTGTGTGTGTGTGTGTGTGTGTGTGGGGAGCGGAAACAAAAGATGGTGGAAGGGGGATGTTGGAGCAGAAGGGGAGATTTTGAAGAAATTGGGGGTGGAGGTATTGGTGACAGCAGATGCTGTCCCAGCATGACTTCAGTGAATCTGTGGTGGGGGTTGTTGTTGGGGGGGAGGGGCCACTGGCCTTGTTTGACATCAGCTGCAAATCTGGTCCGAGTGTGTATTCATTTGTTTGTTTGTGGATGCATCCGCCCACGTGTGCTGGAGTAGGGTGAGGGTGTTGGAGACGTATGTTTTTGTTTGAGTCTCTGTGTGACGTGGAGGAGGGGTGGTGCTACTGTATGCATGAAAAACATCCTTGGGTGCTTAGGTGTCAGATACGATTTGAGCTGTGCAGAACAGTAGCAGACTGTGGGAGTGTGCGCATATGTGTGTGTGTTTGTGTGTCAGACAGATGGATTCTGAGATAGATAGATAGATAGATAGATAGATAGATAGATAGATAGATAGATAGATAGATAGATAGATAGAAATCACAATACATTCTGAGATGGATAGCCAAAACAAGGTACATAAAAAGTCAGCATAATGCTTATCACTTGAAACAGTCTGATAATTACAAATGTGCCTATGATGCAAGATAGTGAGGTCACCAGGTTTTGTGACAGAGCTTAACGTTTGTTCCCATGGCTCTCCTGTCTGTGTCTTTGTATTGGTGCTTCTACCATCACGTCTGTGTGTAATCATGCACTTCCTGTGAACACTGCCGGCCATTCATCATCCAAACACACACACACACACACACACACACAGCTCTTTTTTCCTCTTTGCAGGCCCCTTACATACACCCATTTCTCTTTCACTCTTCTTTCCCACATATTCACACTTTTTTTTTCTTTTTTTTTCTCTTCACTCCCTTTTATACCTCTAGATAGTCAACACAGACAGATTTAATTTGATCTGTCCAGAAGAGAAACAATCACACACAGACAGACAGACAGACAGATAGATACCTCTCGATAGATATATTCTTAAAGATAGATAGATAGATAGATCCTTAAAGATAGATAGATAGATAGATAGATAGATAGATAGATAGATAGATCCTTATAGATAGATAGATAGATAGATAGATAGATAGATAGATAGATAGATAGATAGATAGATAGATAGATAGATAGATAAATACTAATGTTCTCCATCACCCCTCCTGTCTGTTTGTTCATAAGTCCAGAGCAGCAAGGACACTCTGTCCTATATTAATAAACTTGAAATTGCATAACCAGGACAGAAGTGGGGTGATGTTTAAAAGGGAGTAACACGAAACGTCCCTCGGTCTCACACTGCCCAGTATGCAGAACAGCTGAGTGTGTTTGTTTTACTTCATTCAGTTTCAGCGTGTGTGTGTGTGTGTGTGTGTGTGTGTGTGTGTGCAGAGCTGTTAGCCCTTTATGGCGGTTGCTATTTTTGTAAACAGAGCAGAGAGAGGGAGAAACAGCATTAGGATGTTTTAATGTCACTGCTGTGCGTCACAAGAGTGTGCCGCATGGGATCTAGCCGGAGGCATGACAGCAATCCGGACCCCTGAATTACACACCTCATAATTGATGCATGTCTCCTAGACATGCAGTAGAAACACAAACATTAGCAGTTACATAACAGCTCCCCTCCCACTACTTTTACTATCAATAAAAGAGATTACCAAGTCTGTAATCTAACGTCAAAACAACCGCCACTCCTCCACAACCTTCAAAACAACACAGCTTGAGAGAGAAAGGACAAGTTTGTTGATAACTGGATGTGGAGACAATCAGACCCTGAGGCAAAGGTGTGCTCCTGTGATGTCACACTCTAAACTGGTGGAACGAGCACAAAACACACAATTGTGTGAGGTGAGCTCACTTTACAGTCATCTGGTGTGACCTTTACCCTGGGCGTCACCATTATATGATCCCAGCAGTAGCAGCTCAAATCATGTCATATCATGATCCTCAAGTGATTGTTTAGGTCCCACGATAAGTTTCACTACTTTTGTCCAATACTCTCCCTACCGGTTGTTCACAAATTGCTAATAAACATACTCATCTCTCAGTAGTTTCAGAAATTGTTTTTGTCACCTTGCTAAGAAAGTTAGCAAAGCATGCCATTTTTTTCAATAGTTTCTGCCACTGTTCTCTGCAAGGATTGAACCCTTTTCCAGAAAGGAGCCATTGTACCTCTTTGGTCAGCAGATAAGAACACCATACGCTCCCGGGGGGGGGGGGGTGGAAGAGAGCGCAGTCGTCAAGCTGCGGAACAACAACAAACAAGAGTACTGAGGCGGGCCGATGCATTAGCGTGTTTATAGTTGCATGCGGGGGAAAGTGGAATTAGCAACCCAAACAGTGTAATCACTCCGGGTGCTCCAGGCAGCGTGCGTTATTATTTCAATTACTCTGAGGGTTAGCTGTGAGCCCTGAGGTACGCCAGATATCAGCCCACCGACTGCTCTTCTTCTCTGAGGGGGAAAAAAAAAGAAGACAGAGTTGATAAATTCATCCCAAGAGGAAACCGAGGAGTCACACGGGAGCATCAGAGATGTTACCTTAAGCTAATGACATATCACAGATGTCAGAATCCTATAGAGGAGGGGCAAAAAACAATCATAGATGTGTGAAATTTATGTAAATTAGCCACGGATGGCATTTGTTTTTGTTTTTTCACGTGTACTAATTGGCTGGGATTGTCGTGGATAGTTTGTGTATGGGTAACTACACTTTAACTCCATTCGCTGTGAAACCCCTCAAGAAGTCAAATGTAATGAGAGCTACCAAAACCTCAAGACAAAGGGGACACATCCCCCAAATCAAGACCCCATCCTGGGAACTGTGACGGGGGTCACAGATGAGCGGGGGCAGGGCGTGTGAGGTAAACACATTCCTGCCGGAGGTTCATCAGCAACCCCCACTCCCCTCGTACGCCTTCTACGACTCCTTTTTTACCCCTTCATCTCACACTGCACCTTCGTCACGACAATACACAAACAGCCCTTCCACCGCCACCTCCTCGTTTTTTTTTATACTTCCAACAGCTTTTCCCATCCCCCACATACACCCTGGGGGGAAAGGGGGCCAACCTCCTGCCAGCAAGCTGCCTTATTGTTCAAAGCCAGTCACGTTTATGACAGGGATAAAACACATAGGGTATATAATCTCTTTACACCTAGCACTGCCCAGAACGCTTTGTCTGAACGTGATACCTTAGTCTCCTTAGTGTGGACACACCTTCGGAAGAGCTTAAACGTCAAATTTCACAAGAGTCAGGAACGGAAAAAAACAAGAAATGTTCATTTTTAGATACGTATATATATATTTTATTACAGTGCTTCCATTGGGAATCGAACCCATCATTTGGAACACGCTCTACCAATTGAGCTACAATAAGGATTCTAGTCCTGATGTAATGGATCAAAAATGGATCTGCTTTCAGGAAACTGCCAATGAAGTCGTAAATGTTGTGTGCCAAAGAAAAAAAGTGCATGGATGATGACAACAGCTCGCTTTGATTTTGCACCTCTTATGGTAATGATACCTAACGTGATCTGCATTAGCATCTCTGCCGGGTAGAAGACATGTCCCTCATTATAAGTGTCCAAAAACCACTCCGTCCAGGCTAACTACATGGCAGTCAAAGCAGCATCACTTCAAATCAATCTCTCCACGGACAGACCCCCTTACCAGACAGCAGTCCCTTAATCTTGCCATGACCAGGAGCCCAAGGACCCCCCGGAGGTCAGGGTTCAACACCTGAGATGCGAACGCTCAGACATACATTTGCCAACACACGTGATTTCATCACACCTCCAGCCGAAACATAATCAGAGGCTGTCTGGGAGCAGATATGCTAATACGGCAGATCATCTATGAACATAAAAGCAATGTGACAGACACATCCGCCTCCTCCATGCAGAGCCAGTCAACCTTGTGTTTTAAAATAGACTCGATTCAGCACGCCAGTCCGCTCCAAGAAAATGCACCAGGATTTGAAGTGATAAAAAAAGAATGCTGGCTGGTGATTCAGAGCTTAATGTAGAAAGGTGAAAGATGCACACGCTTCTGAGGTAATTCTCCTTGGACAGCAGCGCCCCCTCTGCATCAGATTTAGCGTGGGCTGTGTATTTATAGAGCTGAGAAACAGCAGACCGAGCCTCCCACTGAGCTGATGGATGAATCACTCTCTCAACCTGCAGAGATAAGAGCCAGAGAGAGCGATAGAGCACATCTGTAGCCACGACACACACTCATCTCGCTTATGATCTCATCCCTCGCTAGTTTCCTCCTACACCTAACCCCCAGCACATAGTTATGATCCATAATGATCCACAATACCTGGAATGGGAAGCATGCACAGTATGGCATGTTTAAAATAAACAGATTTAAGATTTCTCCTGACGCAAAGAAAAATTGACATTTAACCTTATTAAAACTGTTGTTTTTTATAGATATGGAACTATTTTGGACTTGTACCATCGCAATACTTTTAATGGTTTTAATGGACATGGCATTATACATTACAAAAGTTTGTACTATGGTGGCACAGTGATAGTATCAGATGGGAATATTATAGTACTTTTAAATATATGATGGTACTGAAATTTGTGTACAATGGCTTATGTATGGTACTTCCAAGTATACCATGGTGGTTTCAGCAGCCACTCTTTGGTGTAAAAACTTCTGGAGATACAAAGGAACACTGTTTAGCGTACTGGGAATAGAAATTATATAACTGATATTCCTTAATGTTTTCCTGTGTTATGCAAAAATCAAGCAAGGTTCTATTGAAATCTGTTAATAATTAGATGTAATGTCTAATAGGAAGATCCATAGACTTACTTTGGCTATAAACCTACATTTGAGTTGCACAAGGCAAATATGTCAGGAGGGGAGGGGTGGCGTGACCTGGTTTAAGAGGAAAGAATGTATTCCTTGTGAAAATAGTTTCCCGTAAAGCTCCTCTCTTCGGTGAAGCCGTATTCCACGACCTTATAGGGACTGAAGATGGGACGCAAATGAAGGAGTAGCTTAGTGCATAACTCTATCTAGTGGACATTTTAGGTACCTGCAAGACACAAGACAAAAATATGCACAGTAAATTATTGAACACAGATTATATGAAAGATACACTGTTTTAAAAGCTTGTTTTTTTTCTTCTAACAAAATATGTGTGTGTGTGTGTGTGTGTGTGTATATATATATATATATATATATATATATATATATATATATATATATATACACACACACACACACACACACACACACACATATTTATATATATATATATATATATATATATATATATATATATATATATATATATATATATATATATATATATAAATTACTCCTATCAACTTGTGACTGACTGATTGTATTGACTAATTGTTAAAAGCTTTAATGGTTATAATCCCAAATAAAATTTTATTTTTTTGGCTAGTGGACATTGTTTTGAATTACTAAAATATATATATATACATATAAAACATTAGGTCTTTATTGTCAAGAACAGCATACAATGCCTTTTGTACACAACTGAGATAAATACACCACTGCTAAAATATTAGGGGTAGCCTACATTAAGCAATATTAGGAATATAAGCCCTATTTTATTAAATAAATGAATAAATGTAATACAACTACATATAAAGCAGATGAAGTCTGATCTGTATAAAATAAAATATATAATATAAAATTACTGTAACTTTCTTAATCTTTCCCTTACAATTATCTTTTTTCCCTGTTTATTTTTGTAACTTTTTTTTCTGAGCTACCACTGAACATGCTAATGAGTGTAATATGTCATACACTGTCTAACCATTAGAGGGCGATGCTGTATTGAGGAAATTTGCGCATACACGCTCTGACGATTCATGATACTGCCAAAACCAAATCCCGCCATTAGAAGTCCATCCATCCATCCATCATCTTCCGCTTATCCGGGGCCGGGTCGCGGGGGCAACAGTCTAAGCAGAGACGCCCAGACTTCCCTCTCCCTAGCCACTTCTTCCAGCTCTTCCGGGGGGACCCCGAGGCGTTCCCAGGCCAGCCGGGAGACATAGTCCCTCCAGCGTGTCCTAGGTCTTCCCCGTGGCCTCCTCCCGGTGAGACGTGCCTGGAACACCTCCCTGGGAAGGCGTCCAGGAGGCATCCGAAATAGATGCCCGAGCCACCTCATTAGAAGTCGTAATCACTATTATAAATGCTCCCCTCTTTTCCTCTAATACCTCAGATTCTTCTAATCTCTTCTAAATTTGGTATATTTTTTAATGACTATGAACAGGTTCTTTCTAGTGAATAAAAATATATAGGTTGACCAGTGGTAGTCCGATTCCCGAACGAATGGCTTTTATGAGTCGGTTCATTACAGTGAATCAAAACATACAGCGCGACTATTGGTAGTCCAAATCCTGAACGAATGACTCTAATGAGTCGGTTCTTTACAGTGAATCAAAGCCAAATAGACCAACCAGTAGTACAATAGACTGTACCCAACGAATGACTCATTTGAGACTGTTCTATTTAACCGAATCAAAACACACAGAGAAACCAGTTTGATTCCTAAATGAACTCGACTTTTATGAGTCGAACTTTCTTTTTAAGGAATCAAAAGCACTTTAGAGAGCTTGGTGAATTTATCAGAATCACTTAGCCTACCGAACACCAAGTTTTTATTTTGCCATAGTATAGCCTAGCGATTTTGACGCAGTGGCATTTTAGAAAAACAACTAAATACAACAAATATCGTGGTTTTAGGTACTTGAGATATAATAAAAGCTACTCGTTCACGACTATTAGCGCATTCTGACTAACTCTGTAACCTTTCTTTACTCAAACATTGTTTCCAAACTGTTATGAGATGGAAACCACTGTTAGTTTTGACTTCTTCTGGTCAGCGAGGCTTGCAGGAAGCTGGTCGTGACATCAGAAACAAGAGTTCGTCCTCGAGCTCGGAGAATCGTGACAAGGTCATCCGATCACGATTCTCAACAACAACCTTTTTCCTGTTCATGGTTGAAGAGATGTGGATTTCCTAACATTTAGTCGTTTAAAAGTTTGAAGAACTCATGGAGAACTTACCTTGAGTGTGAAGGGTCGATTTGAGTCCACCGTGAGAAGGAGAGAGTTAGTCTGCATCTTGAATGGTTAAATGTCATGTCCTTGGCCTGGGTGTTTATTATTACCACCTGGAAATAATGCGAGTAGATTTAGAGCAGATTTATATTGGATGGAGCAAACAGGCTTGTCATGGGAGGAAGCTGTCTTGGTGGTAGTGTCTGCCAGACAGCTCTAGTACACCCAGTGGCTCTCGTCCCTGTCTGACGGATGAACCCGGGGTCGCTGGCTCACTGATACCGTCTTATCACACTCCGCAAGGTGCTCCTTCGAGCTTTACACCAAATTCTGGCGAGTCTCGCGGGGGCATCCATCCCAAATCACTCCAGATCCGTGGCAATGAACTAACAAAGGCCCGAGATCAAAGGCTGTCAGATGATGGAGCTGATTTCCCACACATTATTATTCTGCGTCTATTTCATTCATTCATTCATGACGATATATCATCAGCTGTCTGCATTCTCCTCTATACCTGACACCCCTTTCCAGTGTTGACAATTACGTTTATCTGTGCTAATGTTGACAACGATGATGACCAACTAATGGGCTACATATCTCCATCATCATCGAAACATCTTCAGTACACGCAAACATTTGCACATAACTCCAGAGAAAAACATTTGAGTGACTAAATTATGATGCAATTCTACCATAGTTACTTTTGAAATGCCTTCTGAATATAAGGGCAACACTAGGCTACAAATAGATAGGCTGAGTGACGTTTTTATAGTCTATTATTATATTAACTGTAACTATAATTTATTAGTTATATATTAAATAAATTATATCGAATATCAAGGATGCACCTGATATTTTAGCTCATTCATAACTATTGTTTTGTTAAAGCCAGTATTATACATTACATGTTTTAATTGTATGTAAAAAAAAACACTCAATTATATCACTATTATATATATATATATATATATATATATATATATATATATATATATATATATATAATTTTTGTGCATTCTTGGATTGACCAAAAATGAAGTAGAATTCGCAATACTCCGCTTTTGCTGTTTGTGTATCCTGTCGAAGATGTTTTTCTTAGTGAGTGAGGGTTATGTACATAATTTCCAGCTGAACGCCCGAAAACGCTGAAATGTGTAAAACAAACAGCCGCTAATGCTACTTTTCAACCCTACATCCCCAGCTGATATCACTGAAAATGTGTTACTTCTGGCCGCATAATTAATTTCTGATTGAGCCCCGAAGCAGTTCAACAATATTACGCGTTCGTTTTTTCCCCCTCAATCTGCTGAGTTATTTATTTTTTTATGCATATCCAGTCACAATATAAGTCTATATTTTTCTCTTCGCATTTGCCCTCGATAAAAAGCAAAATAATAATGAATCATTTCATAAATAATGGGTTTAGGGGCTTATCGACAGCGCGGTGGCCGTCACTGCGCTCTTATCTCGCCTGGCCACATTGCGCCCGTGTTCCGCTCCCCATACAGAGAGGCGCGCGCTGGACGTGATGTGGAATTATATAGACCTCACTTCCAGTTCCACACAGCACTTCAGTGCATCTAAAACCTCAGACATGGATGACCCACCACAAAATGGCTCCATGCACACACTAACATCCACCGCCCGACGACGGTAAGAGGCGAATATTGGTGTTTCTGCGCTCCTTTGATACTAATGCAGCTCATAATTAGGCTTTCTATCGAAGCCAGATGATTAATATGAGGTCAGGTATGATTTATATATTTTATTTTTGTTGTTTACGGTGTTGGAGCAAATAGGCCCTGGAGCCTGCACAAGGCAGATGTCGATTTGGCATTTATTTTATTAATAACACGCGTTTTAGACATAATCGTTTAATCTAAAATTACGTAATTCGATTCCTTTCGACTCAGTTTTCCATATAAAATACAATTTCGTTATTTTCCGTTCAGTGCTTAAAATAACAGCCACCAGAACTCCATTAATAAATGGACGAGACACAGCGATATTTCATTCCTGAACTAAAATTCACTTTTAGCATATTTTATTTATATCCTAATCAACATGGATTATTTATTTTTCAAGTTTGTTGACATTCACGAGTCGAATTATTAGTCTATCTGAGACCGTGCAAATAGCCTCTGTTTATTATCTGAGCAAATATAAGCACTTGCATATATTATAAATACATTATTACATAGTGTATAGTACATTATTAAATGTTAAAGTGTGTCTAAATTGGGTATTATGTAGCCTATTAATAATGATCATGTAGCATATTTACACACAAAAGTAAACATTATTAAAAGTAGATGACACTGGTTTCTCTGTGAAGGAAAATATAACAATTACTAATCGGCCTATTATCGTGCTTCAATCTTAGAATTATTTTTTTATTTTTTTTTGCGACGACGAAATTACATTATAAACAATCAGTCAACTACGAAAAAGTTAAAAGCTCTTTTAGTATCTATTATATTGAAAACGAGACAAAAATGCGCAAAATTGACGCAAATCCTTCATAAAAAAAAGAAAAGACATAAACAAACAACGCGTATAAATAAATTGAGACACCATATTGAGAGTAACATCACCTAAAAAATAGGCTAATGTAAATTTATATTGAAATATACGAAATTATATTAGATTACAGTGACGAATCATGTTAAAATAATAATAATAATACTAATAAAGCTGGTCATTTAAATGTAAGAATGTGATTTAATATGCAAAATGTGTTGAATATGTCCTGTAATAATTATGCAGATCATATTCTGTTGAAATGTAGAACAATGTTAGCCGAAGATAAGCTCTTTCCCGACCAAGACACCGGTATGACACGCTTATCTCCAGATACCATGAGCAGAATGATGATATGACAGACCAAGGTCATCTCGAGACGAGAGAGACAGAGAAAAAAAAAACACTAAACACACACACACACACCGTAAAACAGATCTGACCAAAAACTTGAAATGCATCATGTGTCTCATTTGAGTTTGTAGGCTACATTTAAGCAACTTGCTTGCTTGATCCGGCCTTTGCCTGTCTCCAGCAGCTGAGTGAGACACACATGACACGTGCTGTCACAGAGCTGCATTACTGTACACTGTCAGTGTTTCCAGTCAAGCGCGCGCTCAGGACAGAAAGGATGCGCGTAATATTCCACTCAATCAAAGGTGTGTTCTTCACAGGTGACCCCCGATGAGAAGCTAAACAGCCGCTGGATTGGTTGGGAATTACAATTTCCCTTGGATAAGACTATATATCAAAGCTTTTGGGAAAACCCGCTTGTTTGCATTTTGACTGAAGGATGATGGAAAAACTGAAATCCGAGCAATTTCCGCTCAGCCCGAGCACGGAGGGCTGCGGATCTCCCCCGCGCGACACCGCGCCCGAGAAGGGAGATGCATGCGGGAAACAGGAAGGCACGAGGACGGAGACGGGAGAGCATCACCTCCCCGAGGAGCGCTGCATCCTTAATGGAGTCGCCAAGGAAACGGCTCACCACGCCACCGAGCTAAAAAAGGAAGTGAGAGTGATCGAGCTGTCCAGGAGAGGAGGGAGCGCGGATATAAAAGGCAGAGAGCTCAAGGCAGACATCAGCCATAAGGTGCAGACCACCGAGCTGTGCAGACCACCGATCCCACTGCCGCTGCCCCCCAGAGACCCGCTGAGCGACACTCGAATGGTGCAGTTGAGTCCGCCCGCTTTCCCTCTCCCGGCGCGAGCGATGCTCTACAGCAACATGACCCCACCGCTCACCACTATTAACAGGTAACGAACACTTTCACACAGCATGCACAATAAATACGGACATTTAAATATCTGTTGCTAAACCAGATGCATTTACGAAATACAGATAGCCTAGTGACTTTGCATGATAACATTAGTAACAATCTTAAAATCTTTAATTTCTCGTTTTTTTATTTTCTTACACTATAGCCTGAGATAACCTGTAAATATTCTTTATTTTACTTTACCTGAAATAAACGGTAGACTACACTATAATGCTACCAAAGCCTACAGTTAGTTGCAATTTAGCCTATTAAATTTATATTAAATGATCCTGAAACTTCATAGTTATATAAACAATGCAGAAAAAGATAAAAGGGTCTTTTTTATTCTTTTTTTTATTATTATTTATTTTATCAGTTTTCATCTTCTACTTATCTAATAAAAGAATGCGTAAAATGGAGTTTTAGTTAATGCACTAAAATGTATAGATATTTCTATTTTTCGTTCTTACTTCTATTCTATTGACTATATTAAATGTAAACACTTGATTTCTCCATCAGCAATGTCATGTTAAAGATAAATCTAATGCATTAAAATTTATTTCAATACACTTTTTTTAAGTGTTTAATTTCTCATTTTCAAAGACATTTGATCTTAGACTATGTAATATAATGCATTCAAATGTATTTTTTCTATGCATTTCCTTCAAGCTTTTTCCATTGCAATCTAACACTTTAGCATTTAAGTGGTTTCTCATTTTAAAGACATTTTTATCTTGGAATAAGTCAAAGATAAATAAAATGCATTAAAATGTATTTTTAATATGCACGTTTTTCTAAGGCTATTCTATTCTATTTATGTGTTTAAGTTTTTTTTATTTTTAAAGGTATTTTATGTGAGAATCAAATAAAAATATAATGGATTAAAATGTATTTTTATTATGCAGATTTTTTCTTAGCCTATTCTTTTGATTTATTTATTATTTTAGTGCTTTCTTATTTTTAAATGCATTTTATGTTGCAATATGTCAAAGATAAAAATAATACATTAAAATATATTTTTATATACACTTTTTATTTTCTAAGCTATTTCTATTCTCTTCCGTTTTGTTCAATGACATTTGAAGCATCTTTCGTCTTTCCAGTTGCTTAAATCTCATGTTTCGTGTGTGTTTGTCCTCAGTGGTTTTGCTGGAGAAGCGGATCAGTATGGGATGTATCCCAGCAGTCGAGTGAAACGCAGACCTGCACCTTATGAGGTTGAAATCAGCGATGGTAGGAGCATTTTAGATCTTTCTAAGTATGGTAAGCCACTCTTTGGCTGTGCTTTTCTCTTTCATCTCATGATTTCCAATGCATCATCTCAGTCTTCTTCTCTCTGTCTAAAACAACAAACACCATGCACCAAACAAGCTAGCTTTAGTATGAGAAAACATTTTGTAATAAAGAATAGAGTATACAAAATTAATACATGATGTCTTTATCTGGTACAATTACTTTGTGTCACTTAAAATCTTTTTTAAAATGAATCCTTCATTTTTTAACTAACTTCTAATTTTGAAATTTTCATGCACTTTAATCTAACATATTTTTGTGATAGAAAGAATGTCACAATTGGATTTAAAAATGAAATAAATATTATTTATCTAAAGTGACAATTTCCATAATGTCAGTATCTTTGCATCCCTAAAAATCATACAATAACGTTGTGAAACAATTACGATTTAAGACACAAATCAGGCCTTTAAGAGAGAGATGCACTAGAGAGATAGAGAATAGTTTCCTATAAAAATGCAAATATGAGTCAGTGTTTGGCTGCGTGTAAATGCTGGATTCTAATGAGCCGAAAATGGCAAATGGCAACACAATATGTTCTTATATGATATAGAAGAGCATGAAAGGTAACATTTCAAAAACGCTTTAAATTATTCCTTAACTCAAGAGGTTGGGAATCCATTTAACTAAGTGTAATTATATGAAGTCAGTGGTGCATCAAGCAAAGTGAAGCATTGATAGGCCCGTTCCAACAGAGCTGTCGAGGATGAGAAATGGCCCTGAATAATTGAATGTAAAATGCCATAGATAATAGAAAGGTTAATTAATTCTTGGCTAAATAGGGGGAGATAAAAAGCTAATCTATCAGTGAGAAGTGAGTGAACACCTTAGGTGTGTTCACAAGGAAACCACTGTTAAAGCACTCAACCGCGTCGCTGATTTGTTTCGAACAAGAACTCACCCTCTGAAGTAAAAAATAATAATAATGCAGATTGTGACACCACAAACCACTGGGGAAGAGTATAACCTGACTATAGGCGACTTCCTTTGCTTTGCAGGTTCTCAGCCCAAAATCGTGCGACGGATTTTCACCAACAGCCGCGAACGTTGGCGGCAGCAGAACGTGAACGGTGCCTTCGCCGAGCTGCGAAAGCTCATCCCCACCCATCCTCCTGACAAGAAGCTCAGCAAAAACGAGATCCTCCGCCTGGCCATGAAGTACATCAACTTCCTGGCCAAGCTCCTCAACGACCAGGACGACATGGTGGGTGGCGAAGCCCCCGCCCGTGCCACACGAGATGCCACCCTGGCTCGGGATGACCTTCTTCAGGAGATGCTGAGCCCCAACTCCAGCTGTGGGAGCCTGCTGGACGGGGACGCTAGTCCGGAGAGCTTTACCGAAGATCAGGACTCATCGGTGGAGTCCAGGTCTTCGGCAAGGGGACTGCACCATTCCAGCCTCCCGCTAGACGGAAACGCTCAGCGATGACTGATTTGGCATTGGCGGACTGATTTCTAGAGCCCCGGGTTTGACAGGGCGCAGTGCTTCATGGACCTCAAACTAGCGTATGTTCATGTTGTGTGCAAGCATATTCCTACGTTTGACTTTCTGTTAAGCTCTTCTCTTCGCACTTCGACGCTAAGTTGCCCTCCGCGGTGAGACGCTGATACGGGGGAAAACGTCAGGTCGATTTTTAGTCCAAAATCAGTTGCCTAGGCAGGAATTGTCGATCGCCACCTGGAAACAAAAAGAACACAGATTGAATGGTACCCACATCTCATCAGGTACACCACTAGGAAGGAAGGTATTGGAAACAGCTGGACTTTTACAACATAACAAAAAAAGAGCATTTGAAGCAAGAAAGGGAATAGTTCACTGCCAAAAAAGACAATTTTGGCATCATTTACTCAACCTCATATCATTCCAAACGTGAGTTCTTATTTTCGACGGATCCCAGAAAAAGAAAATTTGAAGACATTACAATGCAAGTCAATGGGGTCCAACGTCTTTTCGGTTTTTGGTCCCAGCTGACTTCCATTGTTCTTCAAAATATCTTTACAAAATAGAAACTCCAACATGTTTGGAGGGTGAGTAAATGATCGTCATTATTACAAAAACATGATTATGGACGCCCCGGCTTTGGCTTTGTGCAACAAACACTGGGAAATTGAATTGGTTATGACCTTTATTTAAATCTTACCAATGTCAGTGGCAATAGCAACAAAGTGCTATTTGGAAAAAAACACCATTTTATAAATGGTTTTTCGGTATTATTTTCAAACCCTCACACATACATGAAAAAAAAGGTGGAGGAGGTACAAGAGCATGTACATAGAGCGGGATAATGTTGTGTGACCCTTGTTCCTTTAGACTGTTCTTTTGCATTGTGATCATGGTACACCATTTATTCACATCCCACATCATTCATTCGTTCATTTCTTTGGCTCAAACACCCCTCCAACCCGACCATCTCGCAATGATGCATTCATGGAGTAATGTTCTGTCACTTTATTTGACTTGTATGAACTTGATCTGCTTTTTAGCAGAGGATTGAGTAACCAGTCTTGGTACCTTTAAGTCTTTTATTGGGTATTAAACGAGCAAACAAACAAACAAAAAAATGATTATTTTAATGTGATATTTAGTAGAAAGGCCTTTGTTGTAAGGGGAAAATCTATCTATGAACATATGCAATGTTATATCACACAAAGTTTCTATAAAAACCCACAAAAATAAAAAAACAAACCTGAAAATGTGTGCTATTCTTCTGAAAAAAAAGCTGAATATAGTGTGAGTGTCCAAACATGTTTGCTGGACATTATGTCCATATTGTCAAACGTCTGAATTATAATATTTTCTGTTGCCATGACAACTGTGAAGGTGGAGAATGAAAAATATCCAGTGGAGCGTTTTGCGAAGTGTCAAAATAAAAAATAAAAAACAGCAGGGGGATTAAACTGAAATAAATAAAGGGACTGAGAAATATGAAAATACTGTCAAATCATTCACGCGAGTCGTGGAAAATACAATGTATTTCCATGTAAGGAACAAAATGTTAAATCCCTGACATGAAAAATGAATACAGTGGGATGTGATAACAAGAAATACCTTTAACACGATTTAGATTCAGCCATCTAAAACATATACTGCAGGCGCTTAATACTACAAAAACACGGATATGCCCTGTTCAGAAAAAGCCTGTTATTTTAAGATTCTGAGGGTGTGAGGACAGTCAGGGTCATAGCAGGGCGTACATGGATGTCTGAACCCTGGGAATATGACTCTGAAGGGCTGATAAGAATCAAAGCCAATGAAAAAGTCATTGGTCGGTCTACTGGTCCCAAGGGGCCCTATACAGGGACTGTGAAAACTGATCCAAGGGCAGTTCCCAGACCAATCACTGATCCACACCCACACTCATGAACAACCTTCCCAAACGCTCTCCATTCTATCAGCTGGAGGACATGAGAGACATTTCAAACTAAAGAGATAAAGCTACATGTCAAATGTCTGTACAGTATCTGCTCTTACATGTCAAGAGGAGAGTGAAATCACAAATACACAGTTTGTATGAGGATGGATATTTGGCTCTAAGAGAGAGAAATATGAATGGTACTACATACAACTTTTACTATATTTTACATTGATAAATGACCTAAACAAACTGGTTATCATTTACTCATGTTGTTCCAAACCCAAATGTTTTTTGTTTTTTTTTCACCTGGTTTGATGTCAGTGATGATTGAGCATTAGATCAAAGAAAGTTTGAGGCAACTGACATCAAAGCTGGTGCAAGCCATCTTGACGCATCATACTGTTTGAATTTATGCAAACAAGATTTAAAAGCTCTGATGAATTTTGAGCATATTCGAATGTTGTGGTTTTAAAAGACATGGAATATGTTTACAGTATGGATACTTATGGAAACTGAGCTCCAAAAATGACAAGTAAATCACCTTAAAAAACAAACTTAGATTTATTTGTTTGCAGTGATATTTAATGATAAATAAATAAATAATATAATTTAGATTATTATATAATTTTCATATTATGTAATATAGAAATCACCATAAATGCTATTTTTAAAATTTGTCTATTGTGCTTTTTGACCAAAAAACTGCATAATATTTAACACACAGACACACACACACACACACACACACACACACACACACACACACACACACACACACATATATATATATATTATATATATATATATATATATATATATATATATAAATAAAAATGTATAAATATAAAATATAATAACATATTATATTTTAAATATAAAATTTGGAAAAAAAATATTTCCATAAATAAAGTGTATTTATTTATGGTGCTTTGAGAAAAATGTGGACCAAAAAGCATTAAATAAAAAATAAATCACCATAAATAAATAATAAATAAAACAGTAAATGATAATGATTGTCGTCATTTTTGGAGCTCAAGGTTTATATAAATACTGTCTGGAAAAGCGCAACCAATACAATCTGGAAAATAACTGCTTGTTTGGAGGTTTGGAACAACATAACAGTGAGTAAAATTTAATAAAATTGTCATTTTATTAAGTCTTAAGCTACATTACAGTTGTGAATTTAAATGCATTGTTATATATAACTATTAACACAAACATGTCTCATTTATCTTATCAAGTAAACTTCACTCCATTCCATTAAAGATTAGTTAGATCTTCCATGGTATCCGCTTCCCATGAATACTATGTGAGAAACAGGCCCATGTGTATCCCACCAGAGACTCAACATGCATCAAAACACTCTAATTCTATTAAGCCTCTTCATTCATCTCAAATGCCAAACGCTCTTGCTCATGAAATGGTGGGCTGGTGGTACATCAGAGTGAGTCAATCAGGGATTTTTGACGGCGTCATTTCCCTTTTTAATTACCTGCAGCGTAGTCGCTTTCCGCCTTTTTCTCACCAGTGACCCCAAACTGGAGGATACAGAGCTTCAACCTGTATGGATCTCAAAGGAGCCCAATCATAACGAAAAGACATGCTCACCGACTGATAAAAACCACCATTATCCTGAGATAACTATTCAATTAAGACGCCCCTCCTTCTGGGACAAGGACGTCCCAGTGAACCTCCCAAAGGTCTGGTTCTCAGAGGCAGGACAGGCCAGTGGAAAGAGTCTCCTCTGCAGTCTCTCATGGCTATCTACCACACCATCAGCAAGAGTGGCTCCCTTGGGGAGCGGGTCGGTATTTTACGCGAGGTGTTAATGAGTGGGAAGAGCGCTTTTCTAGTTATAAAGAGGTGCTAATTTTCTCTGGGCTGTGAGACACTGTCTGAGTCTCTTGAGTCCAGAGGGGCGGATCGTGGTCTTTGTCCAACTCCGCCTCTTTTTCACTGTTTTGGTCTGTTAATCATTTGTTCTGTCACTCTTCAAGAGCGCTCTCTCATGTGCACTCATCTCTTGTGGTTTAATAAGAGGACAAATACGGACAGCAATGCCCTTAAGTTCAAACAAACTTGTCATTCATCAACTTTAAGTTGTTGTAGGTTAGTTAAGCGTGCTGTTAAAAGAGTGGTTTACCCAAAAATTTACATTTGCTGAAAATGTACCAACCGTCAAGCCATCCAATCTGTTCTTAGCATTACATCACTTGGTCAGCAGTGTATCCTCAGTGAATGGGTGCCGTCAGAACGAGAGTCCAAGCAGCTGATAAAACCATTACAACAATCCACACCACTCCAGTCTATCAATTAATGTCTTGTGAAATGAAATGCTGCACGTTTGTAAAAACCAAATCCACAAATAAGACATTTTAACTCTAGTGAAGAAGCAGTTTCATCTGAACCTGGTGAGAAAGATACATAGATCAAGCGCCGTTTACAAGCAAAAACTTGTCTAAACAAATACGTTGGTGGATTTTGATGTGAGAGGACAACAGGGGATGGACTTTTTCACTAGAGGAAGCATTATTATGGACTATAGACTTTTATTTTGGCCATAAGCAACGTAGTGTTTATGGAAATGTATTAATGCATTGATGGAGTTATACCTTAAACACGCAACTTTTTACTTCACTACTAATGGATGGACTGGATTGGTGTGGATTACATGTGGATTATTGTGATGTTTTTATCAGCTGTTTGGACTGATTCTGACGGCACCCATTCACTGAGGATCCACTGGTGACCAAGTGACGCAAAGCTAAATATTTCCAAATCTGTTCCAATGAAGTATCTACATCTTGGATGTGCCGAGGGTGAGTCAATGTTCACCAAATGTTAATTTTTGCGTGAACTAGCCTATCCCTTGAAAGAGTCGCTTTACTAACCTACAACAGTTTCAAGTTGATGAATGATGGGTTTGTTTGAACTTGAACTCAAACACTAATCGGGGTCAATTATAGACCGTTCGCTTGTTTTGCTCTAGCTAAACTGTAACTTCCACAGCAGCAAGTGTTACTGGTGGGTTTAATGTGTCAAACAGCCCTTCAGTGATCTATTCCTAAATTTAAACCATGCAATACTAACCAGACAAATTCCTTATCGAGGAAATCTTCTTAAACCTGTATGGAGATAGGACCTCCTCCACTAGATTAACAACTCCACCGTCGTTTTAATAGCAAAATAGCATTATGAAAGCAATGAATATTTATAGCTGATATTTATCACTGGGATAACAGCTGAATCAGATCACATCTCTGTTATGTCCTTTGCGATAGCTGAATATCATGCGTCGGGTAAATGATTGACTCCAGTTGTACAGACCACTGGGTGTTGTCTTTTTCTTCCATGGAAATCCAGATACCTGTTTCCTGGTAAGAGGCAGGATACAGGTT
The DNA here is from genome assembly GCF_003368295.1 of Carassius auratus. Lineage (NCBI taxonomy): Eukaryota > Metazoa > Chordata > Actinopteri > Cypriniformes > Cyprinidae > Carassius > Carassius auratus. The sequence goes on from NC_039289.1 coordinate 4,716,670, forward strand.
TTATTTGAGCAGTTTATAGTGCACATTTAAAACAAATTATCGCGCACCTGGAGAGGAATAAAAATGGGCAAATCATTCACCGTGCTTCACTGGCTTGTCCTCACTCTGGGGCTAGTTGCGGCGCAAGCAGGTAAAGCCTTCACAGATGTTTTGTTTTTGGAGGGAAATCTAGAAATGTGGAAAATAGCACCGCTAAGCATATCATAGTGAGATCAAGCGTTCGAATGCAACAGTTTTAGGTATTTTAACTACCGTTTTTGTATTTATGGCACGAGAAATTCCAGAGAAAGCTGAGCAAGCTCTGCCAAACTGGCTGACGGGAATCATCGCCGTCGCGGTTTTCCTCTTTCTCGTCTTCATCGCCTTCCTTGTAAACAAAGCCTGGTGTAAAACTCCAAGGTAACTGTATGCTTCAATTTCAACACCACACTAAAACCAGTAGCAATTTTAACACGGAAAAGACTAAATTCAACTAAAAATGTAAATGTTAACACTTGGAATTCTCACCATCTTTTGTCGTTCCAAACCAGTATGACTTCACTTCTTTCACAGAATGGTTTAGAACTTAGCCTGAAGTCCAAAATATATTTTGTGTGTGCCTCTAAAGACAGTCAGTCATGAATGTGAGTAGGCCTATAGCTAATATAGCCTCCCAGAATTTAAATTTTTCTGTGTTAGTGAAATGCTGGTAGGCTAATGCACATTAATAAATTTTCTCATCAGTAATAGCTACATGTCTAAATGAAGGTTAAGTCTCACAAGTCATGTTTATCTGTCTTTATAGTTCATGTAATACACTTATTTTAATTAGCAGCTAGTTTCTGAAATTCGGTCTGTAAAAAAACATGAATCCGTCTTTGTTGACTAAAGCGAAGCAGAAGCAGTGCCCACTGAATACGCCATGACTAATGGATCAACCCATGAAACCAGTCTTGATGCAGTCAGGTAATAATACCTCAATAATACAGCTGTTACAAAGCTTAAAGTGGTGCAAGGCTGTAAAAATATACACCATCATTACTGACACTGCATGAGAAACAGTGACATGGCCTGAAATTATGTTCAGGTAAAATAAAACGCCTCATCTGATGCTTTGTGCTAAATTTAAAATGATGTTCTTGAAATGAATCCTAGAATAAAAGGTTCAAATTTAAATGGCAATGATTAAAATGAATGGGAAAGAGTGGATATTCTCTTTAAAAGGTATGTATTCATCTCTGGAATTGTGACAATTGTTTTTCAGGAGCAGTGAAGACCCTAAAGCATATGAGAACGTGATCGTTCACCAAACAGATGAAAAAGTGACCAAGATGTAATCTCAAGGAAACGTCCATAATCAGCCCAGTCAGCACGCCATGTTAACCTTACTTATTGTTGGAAATAAGTTATCATTTTAATAGCTGACACAGCTCATCTTGTACCAAAGGTCAGCAGGGATTTTTTTTTTGCAGGTTTGTGTAATTAACATTAACTGTAGTTAATTCTGAAGAATATTTATTGAGCATGTTACTGCAGTATCATGCATTCAGTATCTCACTGATCTTTGTTTTGCAAACCTCTTTAAATAATACTTAATAATAATATTCATAAAATAAAATCCTCTACCATTCAAAAGTCTTTGATCGTAGGATTTGTAATGGTTTGGGGTCTTTTATGCTCACAACGGGTGCATTTATCTGATCAAATATAATGAAAGCCCTAATATTGTGAAATAATTATTAGAACTTAAAATAGCTCTATTTTAATATATATTTTAAATGTATTTTTTTTCTTCCCGTGATTCAAAGCTAAATATTAGCAGCCATTACTCACTGTCTATTTTTTGTGGAACTATTTCTGATGAATAAAGTTAAAAAGAACAGCATTTATTTTAAATAGGACTCTTGTGACAAACGTTAGATTAAATGTAATGCATCCTTGCTGAACAAAATTATTTTCTTTAAAAATATCTTCGTGTCACTAATTATTTAAATGGACGTGCATGTAAAAAGTGCAGAAATAAGTGTTGTGATTGTTTCTTGTGCATTGAAATAAAGCTTAAAATACAAGTCAAAAGACACTTAAAATGAAAATAACTTTATTTTTTGTCACTTTCGATAAATTCTACTTGTCCAAAATAAAGTCAAAGACCATAATGAGCACTTGTTTGTTTTGCAAATGTTAAGAAATCAGCTTTATTTCAGGCTTAGATCTGTATCTTGTGTATGAATTTAACTAAATGGTTTCTTTTGACTTCATACTGACAGAAAAATGGCTGATGAAAAGGTGTTACTACTCGAGTCATCTGAGGGCGAGTTGAAGTTTTAACATGATTCAAGCCATTTTCTGTGGTTCACAGCCCAAATGTAAAGATCTAGCTGATGGTAGCAGATTGGAGCGTTGCATTTTATTATTCTTTTAAGGAGAAAGGGGAAGACAGGCATAGGAGATACAGGACATCTTTTTAAAGGGACATAGTGCTGGACAATTCACAACACACCGTCCACGTGGCACAAAAATTCAAGAGGCATCATATGAGGATGTGCTTGGTGGAAGAGACGGACTGGACAAGGCTTCCACGCGCTGTCTACAGCCTGGAGAGCCCTGATAGTCTCTGAAGAGCCTGCTACACTTCCTCTAGGAGAGAGGCTGACACAGGATATCCTCATATTGTGACACACAGACACACACAGTCTCAAACAAGATGTGTCAGACCTTTTCTAAAAGACAAAAGCGATGCAAAAACACCCTAAAAAAGGAAATAAATTACATATTCACAATGAAATGATAGACGTGTGCAAATTAATTACAAATGGAATTACACAAATGTAAAAAAAAAAAAAACTATGTTATGCATTTCTGTGAATTCCAATACACCATAGAAACATAATAGAGTGGAATAGTTCTCCCCAAAATTAAAATTGTCATCATTTATGTAATTCCAAACCTATATGACTTATTTTGGAATCTAAAAGGAGATATTTAGCTAAGAACAGAATTTTAAGGTTGCTCTTTTGCATACAAAGAAAGTGAATAAAACTCCTGAAGGAAGATAATCGCTCTGTGTAAAGAATTTTACGAATTTTGGAGAAAGATTTTAAGTGAGAACGACTTAAAATAATAGCTTTGTATGAAAATTTGCCTGAAATGTTTATTTCAGGGAAGAGTTTAAGTGATAATCATTCCTCATGCAAAACTACAATTCTTATATTGTTATAATGTCATTTCTAAATTTCTAAAATATCTGTCTCATTTTTATTTTCTGGAAAAGAGTAGTGTGAATATTCAGCAAAACATCCACTACTATGTTCCACATAAAATCTGTCATGACAAATGACTAACATTAATTAATACCTTTGTGTGAAGAATTGTCTGAAATTTTACTCACAGGGAAGACTGCAAGTGAAAACCGACTTCAATTTCAATTCATCCGTCACATCAAACTTGTCATATGAACAATTTGGTCATATTTTATGGTTATTTTTGGCATTTCTGAATAAAAAAAAAAACTCCAGTCCCCATCCACTTTCATTGTATGGAAGAGAGCAGCGTGAACATTTCACAAAATATCTAATTTTAAGCTCCACAGAAAAAAAAGAGTAATACAGGTTCGGAGCAACATCATAGATGTTTTTTTTTTTTCATCTTTTGATGAACTATTTCTTGAAATATTCACAAAGCTACCCTGCAATGTAAAGAACCTGATTGAAATGATGCTATATCTAATACTAACTAAAACCATCCCATCACGATCTGATCTGCCCAAGGCACATCTGTCATCCCTTATTAACGCTCATCCATAAATTCATCTACTACAAACAATTCATCAGATTTTTTTGTAAATAGGGTTTGTCAGTAGGTCATGAACATATTGTTTTAAATCAAAAGATCAAGACACCAACATTAGAAGTTATTGTATGTGGACTGAAAAGATCATTACAAACAAATTGCGTGTATTAGTGTGTGTTGTACTTAAATTTTTCCTCCTGGTCTTGAGTTACCAGCACTCATTTCATCTAAATAAGCTTCTCTAATATTGCCCCATAATTCACCTGCTCACCGGTGGAGAGGCTACACGTCTGTGTCTAAGACAAAGACGATACAGTAATTTCCCTTTATGAGTATTTTTCGGATTGATTTGGAGACCAGGTGGACATACAGTAACAGGGCGGAGTTTAAACGATCGAGTGCAAACCATCTCCATATCAGGAAGTAAGGCGGCCAAATAATGGACGTGTGAATGCAGTGTGTGTGTTTTGCAGTGGATGTAGCCTTTAGTGTGTTTGTTAGGAGAGGACGGACAGCGTGACGCTTCCCCGCTGCTTCTTCAGTATGGCCACGGCCTGCTCGTGTGTGACGCCCTCCAGACTCTCTCCATTGACCGACAGCAGCTGGTCACCACGTTTCAGACGCCCGTCCACCGCCGCTGCCCCCTGTAGGTAAGGAGAGGACAATATTATTTATTAATTCACAGAATTAAAAGTGACCGATTGACTATAATGCAGATCACTAAATCTAACAAATTTGAGAAATATCCTTAAATAGTATTTCAATGATATAGATAATATTAAATATTCAGAATTATTACATATAAATGTGATTATATATTTCAATGATATATTCATTTAGGTTTTCAAATATTTTCTTTGAACAATATTTCTTGGAATTCTTGGACTGCCAGTGGGGCTGGAAGAGTCATCAGAAGAAACCTATCACATAAATACAAATCATGTGTTGTTTCTTGCTGAATATGAAGTGCTTGACCAGAGTCTTATTGCTGGTTGTGTTCCTGTGAAACAGAGCTCTATGCTGCCACCTGGGGGCCAGGGCATGAACAGAGCCGTACAGTCTGCGCGCAGCAACATGCTAGAAATATACATTACTGTTTTACACATCCACCTTTTCATATTATACAGGTGTTATATTCAGGGTTCTGAACATGTAAACAAATAATAAATAAGTGGCTGAAATGTTTTGATTTTAACAGCCTGTTATAAAAAAGTTACATTCATTTAAGAGTAACTACATATCAGTGTTATGCTTGTGCTATTTACTGTTATTTTATGTAATATTTTAAAACAGCCTTCATATATGTGTGTTGTGTTTGTCCAGATATCAGATATGTATCTGATTTAAAACCACATTTGGAAGTGGCTCAGTTTATAGGCCGTAAAAGGATTTTTTCGTTTACACGTGTGCAACAAATTCTGATCGGTGTCAAATATGAGCAAAAATCGGATTTTGTTGTGCCAGTGTAAATGCAGCCAAATGGTGTTTAGTTTAATTGAATCTGCAAATGTGATCCTACAGGAATTACCTTGCTGAACACAGTTTTGACGTAGATAGGAAGATCTCCATGTGGACTCCCAAAGCCACCCACGATGCTGAAGCCCAGCCCATCTGAGCCCTTCTCCAGAGTGATGGTCTTTGGCTTGGGCGTCCTGTCAATATCACACACACACACACACACACACACACACACACACACACACACACACACACACACACACACACACACACACACAGAACAAAATCACATATGATCTCCTGAGAACACTGTAACGGAATGTTTAAGGTCAAACAGGACACTCAAACGGTTTTGTTGCCACAGTGATGTCACTCACTCTGGTTCCACCGGCCGGACCTCTGGATTGGTGCTTGGGGCGGAGCTACTGGACAGACTCTCCACCTGATTGGCTATAGCACTGATGTTGGTGTCAGCAACCACCTGTCAATAACAGAAGGACACCGTCAAACATTAAACTTGAAAGATTAAGTCTTGAAAGAGTGTTATTTTCCCATTTAGATGTATGTTGTAAAATAAAGAACTGTATGCCTGTAGATAACAGTAAACTGCTGTGTTTTGTGTGTGTGTGTGTGTGTGTGTGTTTGGCACTGAAATGCATCCTAACAATGCTTTAATGTTCTTCTTGATGACCAATCGCTCAGCCGCTGTTCATCAAACCTCACCAGAATCAAAAATGCCTTTGTCTGCCATGTTTCATTTAAACTTTCCTCTTCTATAAACTCTGGGCTGGCTATGAGGGCAGTGGCATATTAATTTGCATATTTAATTAACAGCAAGGCAATTAAAAGTGAAATACACAATAAACAAAAGCTAATTAATGAATGAGTCAACAACAACAGTGAAACACTTCCAAGTCATAACACTCACTATCTTTACCTACACCTACTGAAAGACGGAAAGAAAGAGACTGATAAAAGAGAAAAAAAGACCGAAAAAAGAAAGTGAGAATAGAATATAAATAGAGGAAAGAAAAAGAAAGAGGCTGAATAAATAAATAGAAATAAAGACAATGATAAAAAGAAAAAAGAAGAGTTAAAAAATAATGAGAAAAAAGAAAGTAGTAACAGAAAAACAGACCAATAAAAATGTAAAGAGTAAGTTTTTAGTAATTAAAAACAAAACAAAAAATAACAATAGTTATTAACAACTAAACAATATTATTAACAACTAATAACAATAACAACTAAACTTCTAAAATAAAATGCACATCATCACAGGCAGAATGAAAAAACAATATCAAATTATCTGATTTCTGTGACATGAGTAAGAGCATATGGCATTACATATGTACAATTAAACACATAGCAGCCAGAAAGTGTGAGAGAGAGAGAGAGAGAGACAGAGAAAGAAAGTAAGCTCTCTCTCAAACGAGTGAAGAGGGATTGAATAAGGGAGAGAGAGAGAGAGAGAGAGAGAGAGAGAGAGCTAAACAATAATTGCTCTCTGAGCTGCTGTAATCAGGGCTTTGCAGGCTGGGCTCCCCTGTTTAAAAGCCCTGTGCATTCCTCCTGGAACAGCGCAGATAACGGCACATTTGCATAAAGGACTGGGATTATCTGGCAACCCGTGTGCAACTGCCGCACAGCTGCACACAGCTGATAACAGCCCAGTGACACAGCACCAACCACTCACACACACACACCACCATGAGTCCAAACAAACACGCGCTCACACATATACACAGCACACTGTCCTTCGATACACCGTCTCTGCTAACACACACTGATAACCGTACAAAACATATACACACATGCCGGCTCTGCATAGCAATAACAGCACACAATACAAGCGTGTATACACACATCATTGAAACCGCAGCTACATGCAAAAACACCACTTACAAAAATGTACCATAGTATACTTAATATGGTAACCTTCGTTTCTGATATCTACCAATAAATGCTAACATATAAAAACTCCACATTCAAACTTAGGGTGCAATATCAAACTAGCAGTGGGTTACGTGAAATTTCTTGCGATTAAGAAGAAACCCACCAAACGATTCCTAAAAAAAAAAAACTTTCGGCGTAACCATGGGGGGTTTCGTGCACCACACCGAAACCCCCCTGGTGATCTGGTGTGATCCTGTTAACAAGCACACTGTCTTCAAATCGCATTACCTGTGAGTTTCCTCAATAGCTAGCCAGCGAGTGAGAACGCTGTAGCTAATTTGTATTGTAGGTTGCATTCTTCGCAGCCTTGCTACTTCGTTAAACTAGTTCATCCAAAACTGTTTAGCAGAAGAAGAAGAAGCAAAGTACTCTACGCCAGCACGTAAACGCAGACACGTCTAGCTTATAAAGCTAGGTTTCACATTACTATGTTGCGAAGAATTTAAAACATAACACAAGGGGGCACTGTAGCTACAGTAAGCTTTCTCTATGAGGACAATTGCTGTCACGTCAAAACAATAATTTGAAGAAAATCTTGCCGAGCAAGTAAATTAAAATAAGTTACACAATAATATTGCAAGAATGCACTTTATGTACAAACAACGGACCATGCTTTTGTCAGAACAGCCATTTTTTTATTTGTGTACTTGCGAAAGTATGTTTTGGCCCAAAGATTCTTAAGGCACGTTTAACATCAAGAACGACAACTATAAAGATAACTTTAATGGTAACTTAAATAATTACAACAATATTGTTTCTTTGAACCGCTATTGATATAGTTTATCTTAGAAATATTTATCATTACAGTAACCGTCCTTGGTGTTAAAAGGCCTTTATCCAGAAATTGGTTGCTACATCATGAACTATGCTGCTGCAAATAGTAAACATCCGAAAACAGGTGAATTTAATGAACAAAGAGCGTTATTGAGTTAAATGTGTACCTGGAGGACGATGGTGCCATACGCATTCTTCAACATATTTACGACATCCCCATGAGTCAAGCCATCCAGAGACTGAGAGTTGATGCTCACAATCCTGTCACCTACCTAAGAGAGGTACATTAAAGTAAAATTGCTTGAAATTAAGTCAAACTGATACAAACCCAATCCCCAGCAATGCCCTTCACACCCAAACCACTGTATGATGCTTAATCAATAACTCTCTGCTTGATTTACACAGGACAGAAGAGGAAAATTAGCAAAAGAAAGGAACTGTAAAGCCAAGGATGCTGTACTTTGAGGCGATGTGTCCTGGCAGCCACACCGTTGGCCTGGATCATGGCGATGAAAATGGGGATGTCGCCCAGCGGACTGCCCTTACCACCCGCTATACTCACACCCAAAGCATCGGTGGGACCCTAAAAGAGTGAGACAAGGGTGCAATAAAACTGTAACTACTCAGCATTATCGTCAAACCACTGAGGTGTTTCAGAGGCAAATGGTCTTACCCGTATGATCTCCACTGTGCGAACGCCTGGCTCTGTCCCTGAAGGGATAAAAAGTCAGTCACCAGCATTTCGTTTGACGAACTAAGCTTTTATGGGTTTGGAACGACATGAGGGTAAGTGATCAATAACAACATTTTTATTTTGGGGTGGAGTTTCCCTTCAAGGACAGCTAACAAGGTTGCTGATGGTCAACATGGCAAATTCGCATTTCGCCAATTCTGCTTTGGGAAATATTTCACCCTGAACACGGAATTCCCAAAAGTGTGAATTCCTAATGAAACGTCTAGATTTCTGGCGAGAAAATTTGACGAACAACAGCAAATGTGACCGCAACTTTATTCAAACTTAAATTTGCATTCAAAACAACAATCATAAGCACACTGTTTGCGCTTTCTAAACATTGCCGCTAGCTGTCGACAGATAAGAAATGTGTTGTTTTAAGTCTGTTTTATGGCCGTTTCCTGCTACTTAAGTGCTGATGTGGTGCGAGAAGTACCTGTGCTTATGCTGTTGGGCTCGGTGATGTTTTGGCTGTTATTGTTGAGGGTTTGAGAAGGGGGCGGGGCCACAGCAGGGGCCGTGGGGGTTGGGGTGCTGCTGTTGCCGCTCAAGTGGCTCATCTAAAGTAGAAAGAGTTAGCTCAAGGTGCTATCCTACACATATATACAACATACCCATGCCATCACACATGCATACGTCTCAGTTAGTGACAAATGAGTACATACGGACAAGTAAACACACACACTCCCTTTGTTTTCTCTTGCAATATGGATGAGTAGCACACACAGATGCCCACAGCAGTACGCCGCTGGTTTGCCCGTCCCCTAACATGCACTATTGATTGGGTTAGAGCTCAGCATGCTGGACTTCGAGTTTTAAAGACGTGGCAGGGAAGCCCAATGAGGTGCGGGGCACAGGCTACACACCTGACTTCCCTGGGAGGTGCGTCTGGAAGAGATCCAGGAGGCAGCCTTCAGTCGGCCCAGCTCCAACAGCACCTTGCCCCTGGCGCACTGCAGGATCACAGCACACGTTGACGCACACACAGGTTTGGCACTGTGGACTGTGTCTTCTTACTCACTTCCTCTCAAATACACTTTCACATACTTTCGAGAAGCTTTACACTCATGCAAAGACCTGATGCTATAACACATCCTCGCTCTCGTCCAGAGAGCCAACCCCATTGAGCTGAACTCCACAGGGAGGGTACAGCCAAACAATACGGGCTCAATGCAACCTCATTCAATTCATTTCCCACAATTCCACCAACTGGCACAACACTGAAGCCTCTTTTCGCCCTGTTCAGAACAGTATCATTAAGACCTTTTTCACATGACCCCCAAAAAGCTGCAGAGAGCGCCATGAATTGACAATTTTCAATTCATTTGCACTATATAATGTGTATTGTAATATGTATAATATATAATAGTATATTACATTTATATGCATATATAAACACACATATACATATGATATCACGGGGGCTGATATTTTTGGCCACGACTGTATAACGTATAAATATATGAGCTTTTAGTAATAAAATCTGTAACACAATGTTATTACTCAATTCAATAAGTTATTAATTTTAGGAGAAAAATAATCATGGAGGTAATGCTGTAACAGCAAGTGTCTGTAAAAGCTAATGTGAAACATGTCAAAGGGCCTTGTGTCAAAGTATTGGATGCTACTTGAATTTTAACGTCTTAAAGCTTACAGAAGGGTTGGGCTGGATATTGTTTATTATCAATTTTGAGCACACTTATGATAATTGTTGATGCTTAGCAAACACTGCAATAAACTGATCTCATGGCATTGTTTAAATGATAAATTACAACCTTCATGCTGACATATTTCTATCAATAATAGCCCTTTTTTAATTTGCATAATATTTAATATATAATGGTCAGGGTAGACACCATAAGACATGAAATTCAGTGTTTTTGTCACTTGAAATAAATTATGCGTTCCTACGTAACACCTCTATTCGCTCTTTTTCATAGGAATAAACTTTGTGGAATATTTCTGATAAAATCTTTTTGAATTCATGACTGTGATTGTAGACAAAACAACACATTTAAACAAGAAATACGAAATTGTTTATAAACACCGCAGACCTCAAAAGCCACTAAATACTCAATCAAACAGCGACACCTAGTGGCAGCATCCCGCAACTGTCACTGCAAATCAATCCGCTCTTGTGTTGTAAACTGGGCTTGAGTTTTAGGATTCAGGTGGAGCTCACCTTGAGAATGGCGGCGACGGTCTCCTGTGAGGCCTGTCTCATGTCCTCTCCATCCACAGACAGGATCTGGTCGCCCTGCATCAGTCTGCCATCCAGATCTGCCGCTCCGCCCTTCACCACATCGGAGATAAACACACCTTTACCATTCCTGAAGAGAGAGGAAATGTAGGAAACATACGTCATTTTTGTGTACAACCAAAACAACTATTTTATTGTGTAGTTCATTTTTATGTATTTTTTATTCTTCAATAATGCATGTTTTTTTAAAAATTATTATTATATTGTGAATTTTATTTTATGGTTTTATTTAAAAATGATGATAGTATTGAGCAGAATGTATTATTATTTAATTTCAAAATTAGTATAATATTATTTTAGTTTTTATAATTTTTTGTCTGTTTTTTTAATGATTGCTATTGTATTGTACATTTGATCTTTTTTTAAATGAGTGTTTGGTGCATTTCGTTCTATCATTTTATTTCAAAATGATTATTGTACTGTGCATTTTATTGATAAGTCCCTTTGGATAACTAACTGTACTGTGCACTTTTAAAACTTAAGTTGCTTTGAATAAAAGTGTCTGCTAAATACATTTAAATGTAAGAATAAATACATTATTTAAAAATATTATACTGTGAATTTTATAGTATTTTAAAACAATTATACTTTTATGCAGTGTTTTATTTATTTAAAAAATACTATATTGCACATTTAATTATTATTGTACTGTGCAGTTCATAAATTTTTTTCTAAATTACTATACTGCATTTTATTAATATTTACTGTAATGTGCATTTTATTAAGATACTATTTTAAAATGATCTTGTATTGTGCTTTTTAAAAAATATTCTTTAAATGCTTATTATTGTATTGTGCATATTTTGCATATTTCTCCTCATAAGAAAGACAAATTTTCACTGACCTCTTCCCAACAATGCTCAGACCCAGCCCGCGTCCGGTTCTCTTCTGAAGTTCAATGCGGAACATGTCGAGGTTCTCCTCGTCCCTGTATTGCGCCTCATCACGCAAAACTGTCAACCGTACTTTGGCCGGTGTTTGCCGTAGAGCAGCTATTGCGTCTTCGTGAGCCACACTGCGCAGATCCACACCATTCACCTGCAGGGGGCGCCAGAGGACCCAGTTACCAGACACATTAACAGACAAAACCATTATGCTAAATTAAACCTATACAGAATTACTATTAAAAAAATAACCACAAATAGAATAATATGATAATAATAATTATAAATGACACAAAATACAAAAAAAGAAAATCTAAAAATAAAACGAATTCATAATATGAATAAATACAGCTAATGCTCACGCTACTCTATGTCCAGAAGATGGAGCTATCATCTAAATCAAAAACAGAGAAGCACTGCTTAGATCTAATGATTGTAAACGCTCAGAGTCAGAATTTCTCTGTTCCTATTATTTACAATAATTGTGAGCCTCAAACCAACATCAAATTTCCATTTTGCTTAAGGCATCCCGCTCTATAACCTTGCAACACACACTCTCTCTCTCTCTCTCACACACACACACACATACACACACAAACACACACACACATCAAACAAACCTCAAGAATCTGATCTCCGGCCCAGAGTCGACCGTCCCGCGCCGCCGCCCCCTCCTCGTACACTTCATGAATCACTATAGCATCCTGAAAAGATGAGAAATGGGTGTGAACAGGAGGAACATGGCAAAAAATAAATGAACTACAAATTGCGATCACATCTTTCTTAAAGCATAGCTCACCTAAAAATTTTAATTTTGTCACCATTTACTCACCATACGTCGTTTCAAATTCATGTGAAACAGAAAAAATACAATGAAACTTGAAATAAAAGATTCAAAGCTTTATAAATGAGACAAAAGTAACACAAAAGTGACTCTTTAGCCAGATTTTAAAAGTCCTACCAAAGAAAAAAAAAAAGTTAAAAGTTATAGGAAATTAAGTAGAATTATTTACATACTATAACAGTACTTTTGAATTATTAATAATAATTGAAAAATATTTAATATTTTAGTCAATTTTGTCAGTGCTTGTCATTGTTTTTTATACATTTCTGTTTTCTAATTTTAACAATATTTATTTTTAAATTTTATTTTCAGTCATTTTAACACTTCAGTAATTTTTTGTGCTTTATTACTTTGACTTATATTTTATACAGTTTCAAAGGCAACATTCTCTAAAAAGTTTTTTATGTAATATTTATATTTTATTTTATGTCAGCTCTATTTTAATTACTGAAAACTTTTTAAAAGGTTCAATGTTAGTTAATATCAACATTGCTCATTATGCACTAAAAATCTTGCCATTTTCTATTTTTTGAATCAATCATTCTTTTGAGTCAGATCTTTTTAATAAATCTCCCAGTTCACAAAAACTGAATGATGTGTTTATGAAATGAACTGATCAGGTTCTCAAGTCGGTTAAGAGCTCACTGGAGTATAAGATTATCACTGAATAATAACTTTGATGATAAAAATGGTCAGTCTGTTTCTCGCAAAAAGCTGATGTATAGCAAGATTAATATAGTGCATGTGTCATACAGATCACTTCTTTGATACTTTATTTGCATACTTTATTGAAGCCTGAAAGCTTTAGCCACAATTTTTTGTAACAGAATGGAAAAGAACAATCCAAAATATCTATTTTTGTGTTCAACAGAAGAAAGTAAGTTGTAGTGATTTGGAGCAACATGAGGGTGTGCAATATCTGCTCCCCGTCACCTTTAAGATCCTTTTATATAAAAACACAGACACAGACACTTTTTTTTCTGTTGAAAACCTGTGGAGCCCAAGGGTTGGTTTTGTTGACTCATGGAAGCCTTTAACAGCTAAACTAGCCCACAGAGCCGTGGTGTTGCAGAATTATGATGGCAAGGTGGCAGTACACTGATAAAAACCTGAGGCGATGTTTGTCTCTGCAGCCCAGCAGAGAAAGTCAGGGCAGACAAAAAGCTCCCGCTGTGACCTGCCTATTCTGATTCAGCCCTGCGGCCCACTGGAAAGAATGAACCCTGTCCTTTTATCTAGCTTTTTTTGAACATAAGAAAGCATCCTGGGTGTGTACGCTACCAAATCTCGTGAAAAATAATCAATCAACAACAATAAATGTGTTATTGACCAAAACTCTAATTAAAACGATCTTTTGATGCATGCGTTTCAATCAAAGGTGCTGTACGTGATTTCAGCCTGTTTGCTAACAAACTGAAAACAGAGGTCATTTATTTATTAAAGATTTGTTTTCAGTGGTTAACTAAAACTAAACAGAAAAAAAATGCAAATACACAGGACAAAACTAACAGACAAAAAACAAATAAAGCAGAAAAATAGCAAAAAACGGAAAACAAATGAAAGACAAGACAAAAAAAAAAGCAAAAAATAATGAATAAAATAGAGAAAATACAACTCCCCCAAAAATATAGCAATATTAAAACAAATACAAAAGATAAAACCCAAAACAGAAAAAACAAAACAAAAAGACAAATAAATCAAAAAACAATACAGAAAAATTATATGAAAAACAAACAACAAAAAAATATAACAAAAAAAGCGCGTATACACACACACACACACACACACACACACATTTAAATCTTGTATCATACCAGCTGGGTATCTTTGCCACCAACTATACTGAGACCCAGTCCAGACCGGCCTTTAGAAATCTCAATAACCGTCTCTTGTCCTGGAACTATGGGACATGCAGCAGGGTCTGAAACACACACACAGAGAGATAAAGTCCTTCATGTTCGGTGTTTTTATAAACTAAAACTGTCAGTGTTCAAAGAGGCAGAGGCAAATCCACACGCCAGGCCTGTGTTGTTTTCATTTCAGTCTCGTTTAAACATGCATTTAGGTGAAACAGATTGTAGAGCAAAAAAAACCCAAACAAAACAAAAACAAAAAAAACCTACAGATTGCAGCGAGAAAAAAAAGTCCATAAACACGACGATTAGAGTAACAATGTAAAGTGCTTTCAACACAATTCACGGCACTGAGTGTGTTGCACCTTTGCTGCAGTACTCGAAGTCAGGGCTGGTGCCGGACTCTGGCACGGATGATCCAGGGGACGTGACCTCCACAGAACCTGCTGAGGGTGTGGTGGAATTCCTCTGGATTTTGGGAAGACTGGTGATCTGGGGATAATCCAGGAGAAGGACGAGTCCGCAGGAACACAGACAGAAGACAGACACAGAGGTGAGACTGTTTACTAATGACTGCCATGTTTTGTCCAGGCAGAGCGTCTGTGTTTTGGCAGCTATTTAGATCTCATCCAAATATCTCATCCAATTTGCATGCAACTCAAGTCAAGAGGAACTCAAAAATGAATGCATTAATGATGACTAAGGAAGTTAAATGTGTTGCAAACTGAGTTTTGTTTTACACTTTAATGAACAAACACACCTGCTCCACAAGAGGCTTGGGTGACTGTTCACTTGGAGACTCCAATATTTTATCTGAAGATTTCAGCTTCTGAGATGATTAATAGACCTTAATTAGTTCTGTCGCTCAGAATATGAGGCTACACAACCAAAATTTAATGGCGTAATCAAAAAAATGACTAATATTCAGGACACTTTTTGATTCATGAGTAAAGAGGCAAATATGGAAATACATTACTAGCGATAGAATAAATCACTTGTGTACCTCACCTTTAAGGTTGACTCTGCATCTCTGAAGGTCTTGTGCACCTGATCTGTCTGCGCGGAGCTCACGCTCGGCACCAAGCTGGGTTGATCCTGTATGAGGAGTCAGACAAACAGGTAAAATAAAGCACAAGGCCTAGATACTCCCAGCTGAGCCTCAACTAGGTCAAAACTGCATTCGCTGCCTCCATCTAGGACAGAGTTAAGCTAGAGGCAGCCGATGACAATGCGCTGATGTTTAGAGTCAAGCGCCCCCGAGGCGTTTTCAACTGTTTGTTTACCGAAACAAATCCACATTTAGGGCAGAAACAGCTGGTCTGAGCTCAGGCTGACAAAGAGGGGATGAAAGCGAGGGGAGATGGGACGGACTCGTAAAACGTTGAGTCAAGAGTCATTATTGTTTTCATCACAATGGCATTGGTTGCTGCATTCTTGCATCATATCTGTCGAAAAGTCAGGCTTACAAGCATGGCAGACTAAAATAAATCTTACTAAATAAATGTTTTGGACTCTACATGAAATTTACATATAATTATAAGTATTTGTATAATTAGTTCTATACAAAATGTAAGTTAAAAAAATCAACCAAAGTTAATACAAATTAGCAATTGATGGTGGCTGACCCATCATACAAGCAGGAGGGTGTTGATTTGGCGAGGACTCACCTTGATTAGTGGCGGCTCGGGTGAGCTTCTGCTCAGAGGGAGGCTCTGGGGCGGCTGTGGCTTCTCTGCTGGAGCCGGAGCCGGAGCCGGAGCCGGAGCCGGAGCCAGAGCCAGAGCCAGAGCCAGAGCCGGAGCCGGAGCCGCTGCCGTATTCTGAAGCATCAGAAACAACAGTTCAACTCTTCCAATTCTACATTTCAGCAGTGCATGAGGAGGCGTAATCTCTAATCTCTACTAACAGGCAATTTACGCAATCAATTATTTAAATGATTAAGTAAACAAATAAATAAATGAAGGATAAATACATAATATATTATCATATAAATATTACTATAATATAATAATTATTACATTTAATATAATTTATTTTAAAATATAACATTTAGGGCCCTATTTTAACGATCTAAACGCAAAGTGTAAAGCGCACGGTTCAGATGCACTCAGGGCATGTCCAAATCCACTTTTGCTATTTTAGCAACGGAAAAACGGTTTGCGCACTGGGGCGCATGGTCTAAACATGTTGACCCTATTCTATTAATGAGTAATGGGTGTTTTTTGGGCGAAACATGCAATAAACCAATCAGAGTCTCATATTCCAATCCCTTTAAGAGCCAGTTGCGCTCGTGCCATGACGGATTTGCTATTTACACGGCAGAATTTGGCAAGCGCAAAACACATCTCCAAGATGAAACGGGGCTTTTTCCTGTGCGAGCAAATAGCCTAATTCTGATACATGTAATGACTATCCATTATGACATCGTAACGTTTTACAAACTTCATAATCACGGGAAGGAGGCGGGAACCGGCGGACAATCAAAATGAAGCTTTAATAATAAAATAAACACAAAACAGCGCGACTCGCAGACGACTGCCGTGCACAAACAAAAACAAAACACAAAATAAAACCCAGGCCTGGTCCTCTCTTGTCCTTCACTGACGTTGCTCCGTTTTTGTATCCTTCCGATCTCCTCCACTCACGGCTCTCGGCCGCGCCCCACTCAGTACATACATATATAATTAATAAACAAAGAAAAAACCTTGCGCCAGACTTTAGACCAGGTTTGAGTTGGTCTATGGCGCAGTCTATTTTCAGTTCCTTAAAATAGCAATGCACCAGCAATGCGCCTCAACACACCTCTTTTTAGACCAGCACGTCCATGGGCGCAAAAATGAGCGCAAATGCATTTGCTAATTAAACGACGTGGCACTGGTCGAGAAAATGTGAACGGCGCCGGACTGAAACTAGCCAACACACTTGCGCTGCGCCTTGCGTCACATTGTGCTGGGTGTATTATAGGGCCCTTAATGTTTTTAAATAACAATTTATACATTTGTTAATTGAATTAAAATAGATTTTTAAATATTTTTACACTATTGTGTCCTAAAAGTGAAAATTCTGCCCGTATTTAATGTGTGTGTTATGTGGAGCATGATTTTGGTGGTCACTTGAGTTTTTAGGACAAAACAGGCAATTTATTCAATAAATAAATAAATAAATAATTGCAGATTAATCTAATATATGCAATAATATAATTACTCAACAATTTAACATTAATATATTAAATATATTATCTCTGTTTTTCAATATTCAGTTAAATTACATTTTTTTTTTTTTTTTTTTTTATTAACCCCCACCCCCCACCCACCCCACAAAAAAAGCATAATATATGTAACATTCATGTTAAGTAAAGTATGTATTGGTATAGTTTTCATGGTGTTCATAATTGTACTCGTTGGCTGGTAGTTAGGACAAAAACACTGAATCCAACACAAAATCAAATGTGGCTATTCATAATGTACCCTACCTCACTGGAGTAGAATGAGGAAGCCTGGGAAGGAAAAGGAGCGACAGCCATTTGATTGATAGCATCTTCATTCCTATCAACAGACAAAAAGATCTAATGTTAAGGTCTGTTTACAGGAAATTCGATGCAATAGCACAAATGTATAAAGCATGTCAATTTTCCACAAACAAACAAAAACATTCACACAGAATCACGATGGTGGTTTTTTTTTCACCAGCAAAACATCTTAAAGGTACAGTTCACCCAAAAAAGAAAATTCAGTCATCTTTTAATCAACCTCTCTTCGTTCAAACCTCTTTCTATTGGCCACAGAAAAGGTATTTTAAAGAATGAGGGTAAGTTGACGACAGCCGTTGATTTCCACAGTAGTTTTTAATACTTTATAAATCAATGGCAATGTTCGCACAAGGCTTAACTGAGAAAAATGAATCGCATCCTTTCAACGACGCCAAAATTGGTGCCGCTCTCTCTCTACTTCTCATGTTCCCACACGGCTCTTGGCAGTTTTCTCCACTCAGATCGATAAGGAATGATGGGCCAGATAAATTGAGATGTTGCGCCATGAATCCTCAGAGCCTCTTTTTCAAGATCTTAGGGTTTACCAGTAATATCGCTCCTTACAGGTTATGTGTTTTTTATTTTTCAAGGTAAGGTTGACTCAGAAACGGTCAATCCACAGCTTGTTTCCAAATAACCCCTTCTGAATGAAGATCAAAAACACCAAATCAGAACTAACTAGTATTGATTTTGTCCAGCTATGAAATCCCCTCACTAGACAACTTGAAAACTGGCCACTATTTTCCCATTCGTGGCACAGGTGTTACGTTTATAAACTCTGTTTCCTTATTTGGGCTTCCTGTTCTTGTTTTGTTAATTGATTGATTCCCACCTGTCTCCAGTTCCCTCATTACCTCCTGTGTGATCAAACACCCGTTCTGTTCAGTTCTTCCTCTTCCGTGATTGTATTTGTATAATGCTGTTATTTGAATGTTAACCTGATGTAGTATTGTGAAGTTATGACGTTAATGTGTTGTGTATATCGTCTGTAATCTCCTTCGTTATCCAGTAAACTCCTCATTTTGATCACCATCCTCCTCAAGCTCTTTATCCTTACGTTAGCACACACCATAGTTGTAACAACAGGTGGACACGGTTCAGTCTTGACCACTGGCCAGAATCTTCCCATGGCAACATGCTATTTTCTATTGCATTCCATCATGTGTCGCTGAATGACTTTTGACATAATATAAATCCTTTATAAGGGCTTTCCGAACAGTATCAATTACAGACCAAACTGTCGCAATAAAAGATGCAAACTGTGTGTCCATTAAAGCAAATCTATTCCCATTCAGTAGCATGTTAATTTGTTTTGATAGACGTAATCTGAGCTGCCCGTCATATTTCTTGGACTTTTGATAATTATCTGCAGACAGCAAGGAGATACTGGTGTCTTTACACAGCCGTTATCAGTGAAACCAGACAAAACAACCAGTCAAATAAAGATCAAGCTAACAAATAGACTAATAAAACACAAGATATGAACAGAAACAGATAAGTCTATGATTACACCTACAATGACAGAGTAAGTGTTCGTTTATGACTAACTTATTGGCTGTGCTGTTTTATAACCATGTATTGCACTGCAACAATCCTCTAATTCTTTCAAAAAATGTTTTATAGGTGACAACAGTTCCAGTTTATTACACACATATCACACACTATATATTGATGTAAGGACATGTTAACTCCAAAACAGTTTTTCCCCCACTATCATTAATATTTCTTTGTTATATGATCAGAAAAAAAACTATTTTTTGCATCACTAACCCAAGAAGGTATAATGGGGTCGAAATGACCCATATTCATTTCTTATGGAATTCTGAGTAGACATAGTAATTTTGAATACTTTTTTGTCTGATATGCAGAGAGAGTACGCTTCAACTCATGTATTACTGCTCATGAAAACTGAAAGATTAAAATTAATTATATATATATATATATATATATATATATATATATATATATATATATATATATATATATATATATATATATATATATATATAAAATTACGTATTTGTTAACAACCAATATACAGACATAACTGCATTTACATTTGGACCCAGAGAAATGGCTTTCTCTTAAAGCATGTTCACTTCAGATGGAAATGTTTAACGAAAGTGCTGGCACTGACTCAGATTGCTTACAATCCTACACAGACTGCCACTGCCTCCTTAAAAAGCCTGCTTTATGATCCTAATTAGCCACGGTGCCTTGGGTTTTCAGCTTGATCAAGGAGTTTGGACTGGAGAAAAAAAATGCAATTCATTTGTATCTGGGCAAGTGAGATTGCTTGGCTTGCGTAATCGCAAAGAGGAAAGAACGGCAGTTTCTGTGAACATGCTGATTCAAGCTGAAGACAGTGACAATAATTCACAACATTTCGAGCTTGTTATAAATATTAGAGCTGTAAATGAATCAATAATTAATAACGATATTATTTTTGAATTTGGTGCAATTAATCACACATTTCAAAACTCTGGAGGAATACACTAACACATTATAATAAATGTATGATCTCATTATTTTTAATAAGCTAAAGAATTCTTGATAAAGCTGAAATGAGAGTCATTTCTTAGTAATGAGCAGATGACAGCAGGCTGAGGGTTGTCTCTGAGGGTCTCTTACCTGACCAGGACAAGTTTGACCTTTGAAGTGGCGCTTTTTATTATGGCCGATGCATTCTGGTGGCTCCTGCCATACAGCACCTGGTTGTTTATCTGATGGAAGCACAGAAAATTCTGTCAGCACAAGACAAAAAACAAGACTTGTCAAAGAAAACTGTCAAGTGATAAACACTGTAGTATTAGAACATTTAATGATCAATTTAAATGGCCAAAAAAAAAAGTTACAACTTAGAAACTTGGCAAAAATGACAACCAAAAAACAAATTAAATGTGTGGAAATTTAAAAGGTGAAACTGAGAAAGTTGGGGGAAAATGGTAACAAAAATACAAACAAAGAAAGTGAAAATTTTAGAAAGTAAAATTTAAAAACTTGGATGAATTGGCAACAAACAAAAGAAAAACAAAATATAAAAAAAAAGATAAAAAAGATTTTTTTGTCAAATAAACAAAAAATAAAAAATAAACTGTGTGATTTCAAAAGGCGAAACTGAGAAACAAAAACAAAAAACGAAACTTACAGTAGTAAAATGAGAAACTTGGGGGAAATGGCAACAAAACAAAAAAAGAAAAACAAGGGAATACGAAAGGTAAAATGGCAAAACAACAACAACATAAACTAAACTAAACCAAACCTCAAAACAAAAAAGATAAAATCAATAAACGTGGTGGATATGGACATAAAAACAAATAAAATAAATAAAATAAAAAATAAATAAAAAAAAACTATAATTTAAAAAGGTAAAACTAAGAAACTTGAGAAACCTAAAATGTTAATTTTCCCACATATATTCATATAAATTTCATCCAAAATCATAAGTTTGGAAAACTCTGTGTGTCTGATCTGACAAATAACATGGACAACAACATTTGAAAACAGAGAACCACATCCAAAACCTGTGATAATTTCATGGCACTTTTTTTGGTTAGAGATTGCTCTGCTGAACCTTTTACGAATAGCCAGATCTGAGTTTGCGAACAGGTATTTGAGACAGTTTGACTTTAGTCTCCAATCACCTGAGACAGAATCATTAAGCAGGAGCACTAGTGGATGGTGACTAATGCTGCAGTGTGTTCACGACTAATGGAGATGGATATTAGACAAAGGTCAGTGAGCACGGCTTCACTGGCCCCAAACTCCACATAGAAATACGGCATTCGTGTCGACCAAATTACTAAATCGATAGGCAATTCTGAGGAGGAAATGAACGTGGAAACCAATGTGCCACCTAGAAGGGAAAAGATCAGGGAATTTATTGTGGGATGAGGCAATATGGAGGACCAGCTGAGTTTTTTTTTTTTTTTATAAGTATTTTTTTTTTTTCATTAAGCATGAATTACCCATAAACATAATATATATACACACTGTGTTATTTCCAGAAATATTAGACTATATTTTTAATTACCTGTACAAAACTGTATTTAAATGTATTTGTCATAAATAAACATTACTAATTATATTTAAATTATCTTTTTTATTCTATGCTTCAAATACATCCACCAAAATGTTTAAAAATTATATAATCAACTGATTAAATATTAATTTGTGGATTAGCTTTTTTAATATATATATATATATATATATATATATATAATATTAATATATATATATAAATATATATATATATATATATATATATATATATACATACATATATATATACATATACATATACATATACATACATATATATATATTTTTTTTTTTTAATTTTTTTTTTTTTTTTTATTCACATTTTGTCACAAAGTTCTATATTTATAGGGAAATTCAGTTAAAATTAAAAATCCAAACTCAACTTCCTGTGGGGTTTGGCCAATTCAATTCAAAGTCATTAATAAAAACATTAAAATAGTCCATGTATAAAAACATGAACGTGACCTGGCGTTATCAGTGTTTCACCTCGCAATGAATTATGTCTTATGGTGAGCCTGTGGGGTTGAAAGAGTTAGAGAAACACTTGGAGAGATAAAGCGAGTAGAAGAGGAAGGCAGGGAAAGCGATAAAACACAGACAGAGATAGTGAAACTGAGGGCAGGTGGCTTCATTTGAAATTCATCTGGCCATATGAGGTAAAACCCTACTCTCTCGTTTGCACATTTATAGCTCAGGAACAGATACAAACAGATAAAGACAGAGATGGAGGATTCCACTGATCCACATCCTAAACAGACAGCCTGACCACCACGTCCCTCGAGACTCAAAGAGATGTTGCCTGTATGAGACTGACCCAGACGACCCTTGAGCACCATGCTTCATTCAGCATTAGACCAGAATAAGAATGAATTTGATGGAAACAACCATTTCTTCCTTTGGATTACAAGGGGCTCGAGAGGAAAAGGCTATTACCTAGAGAAAGACAAAATTAAAGCGAGAGAACTAAATCCTAAATCCTGAGAACTGACCCACAATTCCTCACTGGGAGCTATGTAAGAGTCACTTTGTAAAAAAGGCCAGGAACACTGTTTTAATACATATTTTGTACTATTATTAATAATTTATATTAATTGAGCAATATAAGTCACTGACTAATATTAATTATATATGATATTAAATATATATAATTAAATAAATAATGAGCAGCCTATATTTTATATATACACAAGTAACTTCTTTCCAGTGTAAAAACATATAGATAGATATATGATAGACTGATCAAATAAATGACAATTAAAAGTAAGAATATGTAAGTCACATCATTAATAAAAATTAATATCATAAAACCGTAATTAATAATTATTATACTTTAAAATATAACATTAATAATTACATTAATATTATTATTGGCTACTGATTAATTAACCAATGCGTATCAATTATAATTTCGCTAATAAACAAATAATTTAATGTGATTTTTTATTTTTTATTTAAATAAATACTGTTCTAAAAGTTGAAGATGTTCACCTTCTCCAAGCCCCACCTCAACAAATCGACCCCCATCACTCAATCACTTGACAGTGTGTTTGCGCGTTTCACCTCCAACAGTTCGTCGCCCACTATGATGCGCCCGTCTCGGCTGGCCGGTCCTCCGACGGTGATCCCCACCACGAAGATGCTCATGCAGGAGCGATCCCTGTTCCCGGCCAGACTGAGGCCCAAGCCATTCCGATCTTTCTCCAGTTCCACGATCAACAGCTCTCCTGGCAGATCCGCATACCTCTGCCTGATCACCTCTAAACACAAACCAGAAGAAAGGACATGTCTGATAGGGAATATGACTGGAAACAAAAGCAATTACTTTCCTAGAGGACAAAGATAAAGGTATTGTTTGCACGAATGTCTATACGTCAGTAAACCGTATTGACACACAATCTGAAAAGCCCCAAGGCTCAGTGAGCAAAGCTTGTCTAATTATGAGAACGTCCTTGGTATGTCATTCGGGAACTAAGCCTAGCATGGCTTGAAATTACACATTAAGTGACCATATCTAGCTCTAACTTAAGACCAATCCAAATCTAACTTAATGCATGCAGTGGCCGCCAAATGTGACGCCCAACGTAAGGTCATTTTGAATGCCATAAGATAATTTGCCATGTCTATGGCCAGGTATACAATGCAAATAAATTCACTAAAAGGTCAATTTACCTTTTAGAACTTAATTCAATTCTGTACATACATATAGTTTTCCTGTAGCTCAACTGGTAGAGCATTGCGTTAGCAAGCAAGCAAGCACAAGGTTGTGGGTTCGATTCCCCGGGAACACATGGTAGGTGAAAAATGATAGCTTGAATGCACTGTAAGTCGCTTTAGATAAAAGCATCTGCTATATGCATAAATTTAATTTTAATTTAATTTACATACACAGTTCAGTAATTTAAGCAAGTGACAACTGCATTCTACAAACGAATTGACTCTTTAAAAACGCAGGTAGTGACAACCGAATGTAAATAAATTCTACACTGTGTGTATGGAACCAAACTGAAAAACGAGTTGTTTAGTTGTCTTTTCTGTATGTGTGGTGTAATGAATCAAAGGGGTGTGTTTTCGACTCATAACTGTTGCAAGATCATAATAGAAAGAAAAAAAATCTAATAAATCAAGCCCATAATAAACTAAAATCCAACTGTGCTATCTTGAAAATAAACCACATACCAAAACAGAGTGACCTACTTCATTAACTACATAAACTGGATCAGTTTATGAGCCGAGCCCAATTATCAATCCCAAAGATGCTTAATAAGTGTTGGTTATAATGAGTGGACATGGCAACCCTTCAAAAGTGCGCTCTGAGAAAGCAGCCTTCCAAACATAAACAAAACATGACATCTCTGTCGAAGGTGCTTTAGGAAAAATAGCTGAACATAACGAGTCTTTGGTCATTGTAATATTAAATTGAGTATACCAAACATGCAAGATACCATGGTGTCAATCATCATAGTTTCGAGAGTGAGTTCTGCTCCATTGACATACAAAATGATTCCCTCCCGTATTTAGATGCGGTTAACACTCCTGAAACTTTACCACGTGACCTATATTACTTAGAAATAACTAACAAGTCAAAAATGTCCACAAGCTTTACATAGACAGGAATTTCTAGAGCCCTTTTGATTGCCGAGGTTTGAGTAGACTAATTAAATTTTTTCTCTGACAAGAATGAAAAAACCGATGCATTTGGGGTGTTAGAGATTTTCCAGGTTGAGTGGAGAAAGGAATTGAATCTTTTACAGCTCACGGCTCATGTGATATTACATCGAGACTAACAGAGCTCACGTAATCGATTCATGGCCACCCGCCGATAAACGGCTGAGAGAAAGACAGAGCAGAGCCTGCAGCTTTAATCGCCATAACATTTTAAACCGTGGCATATTAATCTCAACAAATCAGCCCTTAGTTGACCTAACAAGCTCAAATCAAAACTAGGCCTGGTTCATCCTGAGGCGCTTCCTGCAAAGGGGACAAAAGTGAAAGTCTCGCATCTCTCAGAAGTCTGTATTATATGGCTGTGATTGAAATGGGGGCTGAGCCGGGACGGACTGGACTCTCGAGCATCGGGAACATTTGATAATCTTAATCAGATGGTCGGTGAAGATGTTATATACTTTTAACAACTTTTTCCTACCCTTTAAAATGTTTTCCAAACTTCAATAATCCCATGTGACACTTACCGTGGCTCTTTAAAGTGCAAGTTTCAGTAGTCATTTTGATTAAAACCACAGCTGTCGATTGTCTGTGACCTTTCGAATCATGAAAGCTCATCCCCGTTTGCTTTTTCCTGCGTAGTAGCTCATTGGGGGCTCATTGAGAGAGCGCTACTACCATGCGAGAGGCAGAATTAAAAGCTTTAGGACTGTAGGAGTAGCATTAAACTTTGGCAGATGGATGAAGTGAGAGTGTTGTACCTCCTGTCAGAACAAAGAGAACAGGCAGGACAGCATATTGTAGCCCCTTGGACTAAGGAATATGATTGGACAAACATTTAATGGTTGTCCAATATATATCGTCCGCTATGGAAACCTGTTTCCGTCACTAAATAAAAAAATAATAATAATAATTGCGACTTTTTCTCATAATTCAGACTTTTTTTTCAGAATTGTGATATAAACTCGCAATTCAGAGTTCATACTGTATCTCGCATTTCTGACTTTATAACTTGCAATTCTGAGAAAAAAAGTCGGAATTGTGAAATATGCACTCACAACTGGGAGAAAAAATAAAGTCAGAATTGCAGGCCAAAACTCGCAGATCAGTGAAAAAAAAGTGTTCATATCTCGGAATTCTGACTTTATAACTCACAACTGCGAGTTTATAACTCTCAATTTTGACTTTATTTGCAATTGCATGTTATAAAGTCAGAATTGTGAGATAAAAAGTCGCAATTACCTCGTTTTATTTTTTATTCAGTGGCGGAAACGGGCTTCCATAGTCTACAGATAAAACAAATACATAGAAATACATTTACATCACTTAACTTAGCGACTTTCAACAAACATATAATTTATTTTTTAACCAATTCACCTACACTGCCTTTAAGAATAAATTCACACTAGAATTTTCCTTTTGGTGCACTACTAATAATATAATCTTTTACTTTTGTGATGAACACATATTCTGTCAAATATGCATGTAATGTATTGGTCTACATCTTTACTACTTTGTTACATGTGTTCTCATTATACTTTCTGAATGAGCAATCATTCTTACAAACCAATACAAGGGTTCAAATTGAACTTGAGACATTTAATATTTAATTACTTATTTCCTACATCTCACACCAGGAACTTTTGGAGGTCAGTGGTTCAACAATTACCACACGATCATCACCAATAGTTTACATTTCTGTTCTGAGTATGAAAGATTTTAGGTTCAAATCCACTTTGATACATGCACATAGAAATCCTAATTATGGTTTATACTACAGCACTTTTAAAACTGACTGAGCTTAGCATCTATGCTGACATACAGTCAGAGGTTCGACTATCATCTGAAACCTTGATAGCATGATAATTAAGAGGCTTCATTATGCATTCAGATAAACCTGCCATTTTATTGATCCAGTATGTTGCTCCATAACACTCAGATTAAAGTGAAAGCAAACCTAACATTTTGCCTAACATTTGAATGACCTTGAGGCCGTTGCACCATCTACTGAAGGAGAAACAAGGGAAATGTCTCCTTGAGGGCTGTGAAGGTCATCTCCAAGATTTTATTCAGATTGAGAGGTGTTTGAGGACAATCTTGATTAGATTATGAATCACGTAGCAGCTTACGCATGCAGCACTGGCTAGTTATTATCAGCAAGCAGAATCGACTGGCAGAGACCAAAGGGTTGAGGTTTCCCTGATTTTACGATCTAGTTTCTGCTGGTGGATGTTGTAAACTTCTTAACTTGTATATATATTACACACACACATACAAACACATTATAGACCGATCCAGGAAATCAGTAGGTAGGAACTCTGACTGACCAGGTGCTCAAACTGGCATCTGGTGACCCATCAGGGCATCATTCAGAGAAAACGAGGGAAAAATAGAGAGCGCTTTGCTAATGCTGGCCATTCATCATTGTCCAGACCCTCATCACGGGTCGCCCTCCATCTTCACAGAGGGGGAATACGTGGCAGAGAGATACTGGCGGAAGCTCAAGGACTTTGCATGCCAGACGGTTTGCATAAACTACAGTAATGAGAAGGGAACGTGGCCTTATTCAACCACAAATGCAGCACAGAAACTCAATAGCACAGTGTCTCCCTATAGTCTTATTTGTTCAAGAAATACTCTTCTGTATGGCATGGACCCCAATAGGTTATTAAAATGTGATTTTACTGTGGTTCCAGTACTGTGTGTGCTCATTCTCTATATCAGCAGTTGCCTACCTTAATTTATTCATCAACATTTTTCATTTAGCAGATACTTTTATCCAAAGGGACTTAAAACAAAGAGGCAATACAAAGCTTTTTCCATTTTGTGAGGCATACACTAGTGCACTGAATTACTGAATAATAAAGTGAATAATAAGTGTATTAACAATTATGACAACACGAAAAGTTTTATGATCAGGAAATGTTAACTTTCTAAAAAACAAAATCAACAATAACAACATTTTTTTTTTTTTTATAAAATCAATTATTTTTTTAATGCTAGAATTTAGGCATCACAAAATTTCATTTTAAGATTTGCTAAAGATTACATTTAAATGTAATTAAAATTAAATTAAATTTATGCATTTAGCAGACGCTTTTATCCAAAGCGACTTACAGTGCATTCAGGCTATCAATTTTTACCTATCATTAAACAGTAGTACTAAATCATAAACAAAAAAAGAGGAAATATGCATTAGCAATTAAATAATAAAAAATATGACTTAAAAAAATGAATTTGTTTTTTTTTTAAGTCTGTAAAACCACCTGCAACCAATATGATTCGTAATGTTTGAACATTTCTCATTATAAATTTCCTTATTTGTCATGTATCTTCAGACAATGTTTTGATAAATATGCAACTCGCGCACCAAAATTATCATTACAAAGATATAATAAAATAATAATATAAAATAACATCAACCTGCAGACTGAAAAGTTTAGGAACCACTGCTTGCATGTAGTCATGTAGTTTTCTCCCAGTAACATAACTGCAATCTTGTAAAGCGGTGTAATACAAACTGCTTATTTAGAATCCAAGGTTTCATAAGGAGTCTTATTCTAAATGAAGAACATCTCTGTCTGCAGTGGTGTGATTCCAGAACAGCAGTCTTTTATCAAAGCCTCAGGAGATCACATCACTCCTTACCACCTTCTTTCACGGCTGATGCCTTCAAATCGATCTGCTTGCTCAAATCAAGGCTATATATTGCATTGCTGCATCTGTACAGATCATAACAGTTGTTAACTCTCATCTCTCTCTCAAAGGGCTGCTGAGGAGCTACAAAGCTCTGAGCATCGTTTACTCACTTACAAACTGTGTGGGTGGAAGAAACCCTTCAAGGACATTCACAGATATGTATTTTGACTGGTAAGTGCCAACCTCCAAGCTCGCCTCGACTGGCACGTTATTGTTAGGATAGCTAAAGACGTGTGAAGCGAATCCAGAGGCAGGCCAGCTGTTGCTGTTTTAATTAGAAAGCACTGAGGAGCTGTACTGTGGGAAGAGGAAAACATGAATGAGGGGCTGGGATATATTTGATTTCCATGTTCAACCAAACACTAGGGAAGGAAGATGTAGCCTAACGCAGGAATTTCAAAACTTTCTGACACCAGCTTTTTGACCCCCTTCCTAAAATATAAATATTTTAGAAAACCTAAATAAAACCACCAAAAATATGGTGAGAAATATAGAAAGATAATATGGTATTTCGAAAATTAAATACTAGATACTATATATTTATGTTATAATTGATACTATTTAAATGTTATATTATATATAATTTAAAGTGATTATATAATTGAAAAATATTTTTTTTCATATTTTAACTGCTATGAATTCTGTTTATTATAAACTTGTATTTATATTTATTTTTTATACATTATTTATAATATTATACAGTATATGATTTTATATTGTAAGAATTATTCATATATAAAAAATTAAAATATAACTAAATACATATTGTAAATATTTTCACATATTTTACAATTTATAGAACAATTCTGAATAGAGTATAAATAAAATAAATTTACTAAACACTTATAGTATATATATATATATATATATATATATATATATATATATATAAATTATAGAACAACTCTAAATAAATAAATAAATCATACATGTATGCATACAAATTCAGTTCCTCATTCAGAAACCTTGAGATCAATTTTCATGCTCAAGGACACATTGGTCTCCGAAGAGGTTCGATCCTGCAATCTACAATCAGCTGAGATCTTAAACACTGCACCATACCACTACTACCACAACAACAAAGAGATGTCATTACAAAAACAAACAAAATATCTATTACATGAAGAACAATGCAATATCACACACACTACTGGACTGTATGATGATAATCTCTGACAGGTCCCCTTGCTCGGAGCGCTCAATCCCCTTCTGTGTCTCTTTCCATTGTACAAACATACACCTATTTATAGTCTTATTTTTAGATGCACTAAAACTGCCTTCAAAAAAGTGGCTCTGTAATTTCCCCTGCCAAACACGCTGAGGAACAACATCTGCGCACACTAGGCATGGGCAGTACGGGTCATTTTATGTTAGAGTAATGGCAGATACATTGTTTACATAGGGCTTGTGCTTAAAAGCTTATGATCTTATAGGAAGTCAATTATATTTTTTTTTACTAATGTAGTAACATAAAACAATAATATAATTAAATACTAAAAGTATTTTTTTTTAAATAAAGCATTTAAAGAAAATGTAAAACATACTAAAATACTACAATAAATAAAAATATTCAATATTTTAAAACTTAACTTTACGCTGCAACACAAAAAGGTAAAAATTTACATCCATTTTAATTTTATCATAAACAATAAATTTGACACCCTCTTTCTTTTCTCTCAATGCCATTGCCGGTGCACAAGTGTGTAAATTATAGCCTGTGCTTTAAACGCTCAAACAACCTCTTACCAACAATAACTCTAAACAACATCATTAGTAGCTAAACTTGCTTGTTGCATATTCCCACAAATACATCTAGGTCTATGGGAAGGGTTTAACCTCAAGGGATTTTCATTTTGCTTTATCTAGGCTGTGTTGAATGGACAGAAATCAATGACAAGGCCACACGGAGGTAATTAGCATAACACAATTGGAAGGCGTTGCCTTTGAAGTCTAACACTAGAACATTTTAGGCAGAAAAATAATTATAATCTGCATTAATTATTCAAACCGAGAGCCAAATGGGTCTGGTAAACAGGTGAGATCGGTCTTTGATGTTGATAAGGCAGCGGTGTGTGCAGGGAGGGTTATAATCAAGAGGGACGTGCAGGTGCAGCTTGGGATAATTCAATATTTGCCCACAGATTGAATTCTGCTGGGGGGAGGTGGGATAATCTGATGGGCCACGCCTGAGTGGAGGGACATGACGCAGATGTGTGTGAGGTGCGCACAAGCTTACAAACACGCCTATAAAACATTTAACATGTTGTTTTGTCAGCATAAGAAAAACTGTAATTGGTTGTGTAAATTTGTAAATTTTCTCTATAATAAAATACGTTTTAATGCCGAAACAACTAAGTAACTGTGCGTAAGTTGATTCACCTGCAAAAGACTGTGGCTCTGTTTGCCAAAACATTATGTTTATTTGAGAATTCTGACCTGCCTTGCGTAGCAAACCGGGCTGAGCCAATAGTGTGATTTTGGGGCGCAGTCTGTCAGACCAATGAACGGACAGAGACTTGTTTGAAAACAGTCATTATGGTTGAAATTCCAGTTGATGAGGCTTGTGAAATTTGTGTAATTTACATAGAGTAAGAAAGCTTGCGATTGGTCAAAAAGCGAACATTTATTTTATGATTAAACAACTGACATGCAGAAATCACTCTAAGTAAACCATGTACCGTATTTTCCGGACTATAAGTCACACTTTGTTTTCATAGTTTGGCTGGTCCTGCGACTTATAGTCAGGTGTGACTTATCAAAATTAATTTGACATGAACCAAGAGAAATGAACTAAGAGACATGAACCAAGAGAAAACATTACCGTCTACAGCCGCGAGAGGGCGCTCTATGCTGCTCAGTGCTACTGTAGTCTACACTGAAAACATAGAGCGCCCTCTCGTGGCTGTAGATGGTAATGTTTTCTCTTGGTTCTTGGTTCTAAATAAATGCGACTTATGTATAGTCCAGTGTGATTTATATATGTTTTTTTTCCTCATCATGACGTATTTTTGGACTGATGCTACTTATACTCAGGTGCAACTTATAGTCCGAAAAATACGGTATAGGTTAATACACTTGAAAGTGACTGCTTGTCAAAATATTGATCTTTTTGTTTTGAAAATTCTGACCAGCCTGGCATAGCAACAGCAGCTCAACCAATGGTGTGAGTTTGGGGCATGGCTATCTGTCTTTAAGACCAATAAGAGATAGAAACCTGTTTGAAAACTACACACTCTACCTGTAAGTAATTGATATAGAGTAAGAAAGCATTTAAATAGTTAAAATGTGTAAATGTTCTGTATGTTAAAATAATTAATATGCAGAGACTGATTACCAAGTAAACACTGATCTGTTTGTTTGAGAATTCCAACCAGCCTGGCATAGCAAAAGCCTTAACATATCCGTCTATCAGACCAGTAAGAGACTGAAACCTGTTTGAAAACAGTCATTATGTTTGGAATTGCATTTGGTTAGTCTAGCGCTACAATTAACTGAAATAGGTGTGAGAAATCCTGTGACTAGTTAAACTACCTGATGGTAGAGCAAGGAAATATTGGTTCATCTAAAACATGTTGCTGAAACAATACAAGCAAAAACAGATGCAAAGCAGATGAAAAAAGCAAAAGCGAAAGTATAGTTCCCCAGGTGGCTGGCTTTGGTTATAGTCTATTCTGTCTATACAGAAATTCTTGATGTGTGTGAAATCTCTGCATTTTGCCTGCAGCACCAAACACTCTTTTACAGCACTTTCATAAACGGAGCATTTTTGTCTTGCAGTGCTCACATCGTGAGTGTGTGCCCTAGCACTGCAGTGTCTGTCTTTCTTTCTGCAGCCTCATTTGTTCACGTACACATTGTACTGGTCACTGTCTATCTGTAACTTGGTGAGATACACCATTACTGCAGTGCATTCATACCAGCAGTCTAATCAGTGCACACGTACTCCTAACCACTCACCCCTACTAAACAATCAACCAGCCAGCACTTTACCCAATTGAAGGCAAAAATAAAAACATCTCAAATTCCCACGGTGTCATGTTCGTAGTCCATGTCTACTAGTTTTGAGCTCATCTAGGTGCTAATGCACTTCTAGAAGTGGACTAAAGTTACTTTTAGCAGTTACACATTTCAAATCTACAGAGAAAACGGACCAAAATAACTGATGACTCATCCTGCACTACACAGATTTTTGTCCAATCATATGCTCTCTAGAACAAAATGACACATTTAGTCAAACATTATTTCACTCTATCATCATTATGCAGCTTAGGCCCTCTGTGCTGTGCCGGATGTGATAAATACTCCAGAATCAAGTGACGACTGGGTTTCAAGGGGGGCTGAGGGGTCTCAAAAGGGGACAGCAAATGACCTTTTTGTGCGAAACCTGTCTGCAACATGGAAGGATTGCTCGGTTTCAAAAACAACTAAAGACAGAACTGCATATATCAGGTGACCTTACCATTGTGGTGGACAAAACCGATCATAAATACTTAAATTTATTGAAAGGTATTGATTATTAATTATTATTTGATCACTATTTCATCACTTAGCACTGCATGTTTATGCTTCGAGTCTCACCCCATGATATAGCAACATGCTGACATCAAATCAATTGAGAGTCTCCCATGTGGAGTTGCTGCCTATGTAGAGCATTTCAAATCAGGCAGTTATGAGGTTCTATGATAGTCAATATGCTCTCTTAGACGGCAGCTGCTTACATAAGTAAACACCAAGGCACAGAGCTGTGGGGAGAGACAGTGTGTGTGGCTACTGTAAGATCGTAAAGGGATGCAGCGCTCAGACACAACTTATCTTTAAAATGTTACACACTGCAGAATTATATTATATGGTCTGAATGATCAACCATATAAACCTAAGGATACATGCCTACCCTTAATGTGCATTGTGGGTTTGATTTACATCCAGCCCTTGCACATGTACACACATTTGTTTTTCCTATTATGGAAATATTGGGGATATTTCTTTTACTTACCCTACTTCAAATGTGCACACAGACCTTTCTGCGCTTACACATTTTCATTAACATTTAGTACTGTATGTTAATTAAGCCTTTAGCTTGCGTTGTCCTTATGGTGACCATTGGCTGGTCCTCACATTGTATGTGCTTTCAGGTTTTACAATCCTTTTGCATGTTGCTTTAATGAGCTCATTCCTGCAATTTAAAGTCTTTTATGTGATACACATACAAACTGTGCAATGAACGTTTACAACTGACTGACGCTCTAATATCACAAGACAAGCACTTCAACAATGATTACAAAGGGAGAGAGCAAGAGCAAGAGAGGGGTCAATATCTCAATCATTACACACTCATATTTCAAAATGACACTTTCATGAGTATGCAGTGAGACACAATAGCCAACAGCGTAACAGTGTATGAATTATAGTACTCTGAGGTACAGAAAGAAAAGGTTTAGGGAAAATGAGCAGGAAAGAGAGAGAGACCTTTGCTCAGGGTGTTAACTTTGAGAAAATGCTATGTATACATTTCTGAAATGCATGTTTTACACAGTGCTTCCCTATGCAACAGAGAGAGAGAGAGAGAGAGAGAGAGAGAGAGCTGAGGAAGAGAGACAGGCAGAGGTGGAGAGATGCAGGCAGAAGGAAAGAGAAAAAGTCAGACAGAGAAAGATAAACAGAGAGAGAGAGAGAGAGAGAGAGAGACGTGCAGAGGGAAGAACAAGACTAAGAAAAAGAAGAGCAGGTAGGGGAAGAGGGAGGCACAAAAGAAGATACAAAAAATGGAAAGACAGGCAAACAGATCCACAGTAAGACAGAGAGACAAACAGGTGGAGCAACAGACAGGTTCAGACAGAAGCAGGAAGAGAAAGAGACAGGAAAACAGACAGGCAGAAAGAAAGAGAGAGACAAGCAGAGAAAGTCACCTTATCTGAATATTTTTGCTTTGTAAAAGTGCAGAGGTACTGTTCACAAAACCCAACACACAGCACAAAGTGTATGTGCGGCAAAACCTGCTAGAGTCCGAACCATCCCGTTTGTGCACTGTTCCCTTCTGACTTCAACCCTGCTGTGCTTTAGGAAGCATGAAAACACATACACACACAGGTGCATGCACAACACAAAGGTTAAACACTGCCACACACACTGTCCCTTCTGTCGTGCAACAGCGCATGACGAATCGGACACTGACCTGGCACCATGATCCATCCTTTAGAATACCTCCACAACAGAGCTCACGGTATCCATATGTCCTTGTGTCTGTCAGCGGCGTGCCGCCGTTAGCCAGGCTGACCAGAGGTGAGAAGTCATGGTGTTGTGAGAACCGGCATGGGTGCTCGTTCTGAACACACTGAGCGGTGAGGAGAGCAGCGCTGCACTGTGTGTGTGTGTGCACGCTCAGTCTCACACACACACACACACACACACACTTACACGCTTCAGTGTGTCTAACCCTCCCTTTCCCGTGTAATTTTCTCCCTAAAACCTCTGTATATACAAATCAAGGGAAGCTAAACCTGATTTAGTTTAAATAATTAATCTAAATTGTCTGTCCCCCGTCTTGATTTGTCTAACCTTTCCTAACATTGTGCATAAATTATGCAAAATGCCCGTGTAGTCATTAGGAGATGAGAGAAATGTTATGCAAATGCTCCTGTGCGAGGAAAGTGGTGACTAATTGTAAATTCCTGTACGACAACATTTACTCGCATGTACAATTGATAAGGGAGGGAGTCAGGGGTCGATCCTCAGCCCTCTTGCATTTTCTGCACATAATAGCATATTGATCAAAGTATCACTTGCCAATCCTTGCCGTTTTCCTAATGCTCCTGCCATCACACACACACTAGCACTCCAGTTAATGCCGCTGCTAGAGAGTTATTATTCTTTCCCACATGTGAACAGCCGGAGGCTTGAGTCAGCGGAGGACAATTTGTCGCAAAATAAGACTCGCCAATTGCCAATTCAACTTCAGAGTGGAAAGTAGCTTCGCTCTCTTCTAGCGTGCCTAATATGCGTCACTCTCAGGGGCAAATCGAACTGGCAGACGGCGACAAAACCGTTTGTCTGCATCCCAGTGACAAATTTCGAATAGCAAAAACACTTCCATACATTAAAGGTTTGTCAGTGTTTTCTTTACTGCATCAAGCTGCTTACTCATTTTAGGAAAGTTCTTTCTTAGTGAGACTTGATTTGAACCGCTTTTAGTGCTTGTTCCTCTTGGCACTAAATTAGCTGGGCATTCAAGAGGAATAACCAATCACAATGAAATGGCTTGGTTTTCAAGTCCATTACACCTTCACTGAAGCGCAGTTTAAAAAACTGAGAGCCCTGCAAGTATATGAGCTATTTACTTCCTACATCAGGCAGGTTTAAGTCAATAAATAAAGCTTGTTGGCCTTTGATGTTCTAAGAAACTCTATATTGTAGCTAGCCTCCAGTGTGAAACTGCTATGATACATTTTAAACAAACTGAATATCTTACCAAAACTAAAGGACAAATGTGACGAAGGACAAGTAGGACGAATTGCTCAATCCAGGAAGATTGCAAAACCCTACAATTGGTTTGTACCAGAAGACGACATGTACGCCAGTGGCAATCAGTTTCATAAATAATTTAGAGCAAATCTGCAGCTGTAACAACATGTATTGGCATATTGTTCACCATTACAAATTGCTCACACACCACAGGTTTCTTTTTCTTTGATGAATGGCTACATAGAGGCCACGGTTCAACCTCATTGGGACCATTACAACGTTTTCAATACCACTGACCTGAAGATCACATTAGTCAAAGAGTCAAGACGTCCCTGCTGACGCCAAACGGTGACCGTGGAAAGAGATCCAGGCTCTGTCTTCCATGACGCAAACAATGAAAGCAGAGCGAGATGGGAGGGGTAAACAAGTGAATTACGCGGACAGATCAGGTTTGAGCGGTAGAGGATGGGGAGTTGAAAGTGAGAGAGTGGGTGTTTAACTGAATGAGTGTGGTTAATTCATTATCACAGAGACCGAGACAGCTCACTCAAGTCTGCCTGAAGCTCGTGAATACACAGCAGGCAAGATCAGACTATAACACACACACACACAAATGGATAGCTGGTCTCAAAACAATTCTGTCATCACCCTTGTGTTTTTTCAAACCAGTATGATTTTCCTTTTCTCCTCTGAACGCAAAATGAATGTTTTTTGTCGATACATTGAGAGGTAATTAAGTTCAAAACACCACTGTACCCCACTGGCTTTCACTGTATGGAAGAAAAATTACATTTTTGATTGAACTATCCCTTTAAAAGATTCATTTGATCAAAACTATAAAGTATGACTGATTACCCAAGGCGACTGATGCCGTCTACGTCTCACTATCGGTGGGGATGCTGGAAGACAAATCGAGAAACAGAACGATGCTTGAGAAAAAGTTTTCCTCCTGTCTTTGATTACTTTTCTTTCAGGCAGATGGGGAATTTCATAGTGCAACAAGGAAGAACTGTGAAGTTCTGGCCCTTAATTGGTGTTTTAAGGAATACAGAAGCTTTGTTCTTTAAACAAGGACACTGGGGGAAAAAAAAATCACCTGGAGCTGTTTTATGTTGTATACACAATTTATGCCAGCAAACAGAACACAGCGGTAGTCTTGAGTGTGCACGCGTTTTCAGGCACCCAAACAAAACCATTACAGATAAAGAGAGTACTGACTGCACACTGTCCTGATACACACAATTGACTATCAATGGCAATGACAATTTATTTATATAGCACAATTAATTTCAACTTCTGTTGACCAATGTGCTTTCCATTAAGTCATTAAAAACAGAAAACCACACAAACAAACAATACAAATTATAAATCATACAAATATCCCATCAGCCATATGCTTTAGAAAATAAAAATGTCTTTAGTCTGGACTTATCAACAGAAGGAGCTTGTCTAATGTAGAGTGGTAAGGCGTTCCAAAGCCTGGGGGCAGCAGTACAGAAAGCACGATCATCCCTGCACTTCAGCCTTGATTTAGGAATAACCAATAGATCCTGGTTGGAAGACCGAAGGGATCTATTGGGTTGATAATCAGTCAGTAACTCACATAGAAATGTAGGGGCCAAATCATTTCGAGGTTTATAAACAAGGAGCAAAATTTTTTAAATCTACTGTAAAATGAACAGGCAACCAGTGTAGTGAGCGTAAAATAGGAGTAATATGCTCCCTCGTTTTAACCCCACTCAAGAGTCGAGCCGCAGCATTTTGAACAATCTGTAGATGGGATAAAGATGTCTGGCTAATTCCAAAATAAAGTGAGTTACAATAATCCAGCCTAGATAAAGTAAAGGCGTGAATAACTTTTACAAAATGTTTAAAATAAAGAAAAGGTTTTTGCTTTAGAAAGTACACAGCTGAAAAAAGCAAGTTTTGACAACTGAATTAATTTGACGGTCAAACTTTAGGCCATCAAAAGTGAAACCAAGCTAAAAACAATAATTTCAGTTTCCTTTTAATAAAAAATGTAAAACTTTTATGAAATCCAAGTCTTCCCATCTACCAAACACGCCATAAGAGATTCACAACCCACAGAATTTCATTTAACAGGCAGATAAACCTGAGTGTCGTCCGCATAACAGTGAAACAGCCCATGTTTTCTAAAAATATAAACCAAGAGGGAGCATATATAGAGAAAAAAAGCAAAGGAGCCAAAATAGAACCCTGAGGAACCTCACAGGGTGAAAAAGCATTACTTGAGTAATGTTCACCCATCTTGACTGAAAAACTCCTATTTGCAAAATCTTAACACCTCTTAAACCAACACAATGTTCTAATCGATCAATGAGAACAGCATGGTCAAATGTACTTAAAGCGGCTGTTAAATCTAAGACCACAAGAACTGCAGAATCATCTGAATAACCGGATATTAAAATATCATTGAGAACCTTCAAAAGTGCAGTCTCTGTGGAATGGCTTTGCAAATTGAATTATGAGCTAAATTACTTTGTAACTGGGAAATCACACTTTTTTCCAAAATCTTGGAGATAAAAGGCAGATTAGAAATGGACCTAAAATTTGTTAACACTGATGAGTCTGTTTTTTGAGCAATGGGTAAACTACTGCATGTTTTAAACAGTAGTTACTATTTTCGACTATAGTGCATTTTTGAGCCAATAATTATATAGTAAATACGATGCCAAGGCAACAATAATTGGTTGATGGCATCAAAAGAACGTGCACAGTCCCAAACCCTTCACTAGAGACAAGTGGAAGTCATGATAACCATTCTAACCTTTAAAACCTCATCCAATTGGTGGATCTGGCGAGTCACTGTGCACTAAAACGAAGCCACACAAAACTTGTGTGATAGTTGCCAAAATCAAATCTCCCATTGAGAGAAAGTGAAAGTTACGTAAATACAATAATGCAAAAGTGACTACTTATTTAACAAATTTAATACAAGTCAATGCAAAAATCATACCAGTGCAGATAAGACCAACCATAGTGTCTTAGTTGACAGGTAGAGAGAGAGAAGCGATTGCTTGGGTAGAAGACCCAAATCTTTGCTCAGGTAAGTGTGTGTTGGGAATGAGACGAGGGCTGAGGAAACTGGGACAGCGCCAGAGACTGCTTCAATAAACAGTGCTGGGGATTCACTCCAAAACACTGGAATAACTGACCTTGACCCGCTTGCTTGAAGGAAACTGTCCTAAATACACAACTACACAGACAGCGCTGGCCGCAAAAAACACAGAACTAGAGGAAGAAACTATATTTGGTTTCTCCAGGCTGGAAAAACAAAACAATAATATAATATACGCAACCAAAAAATGAGAACTTCAATAAGACAGACGTTAAGTACAGGAAATCATATCAAGAGAGAACTGGATTTGAACTCTAGATTCCACAACAAACACCACAGCTCAATGTATCAGCAGTATCTGCACTAGACAAAGAATCAAGTAACTGGGAGACTTCCAGGGCTATCAGGGATAGTATTAACATTGCTGGCAGCACGCTGAAGGTTGTGCATAAGTGTGTGTGTCTGCGATATTATTGGCTGACTGGAGCAGCCTCATAACTGTAGCATTACCCAATGGTAATTACGACTCCATCTCTGGTCCCAGATCAGAATGTCCCACTCCAGATAAACGAGGGCTGACTCTGAACCAGTGCTGATGGATCGAGGAGCATTTTCTTCTGCTCAGAGAGCAACGGGAAAGGCACTGTATCACAAAAGGCGTTCTTGACATCTCTTTCTGTGCCACTGCTTCTAAGGAGGCACTTGATCTACAAGACAAAGCCTGCACGGCCACAATAATCTTGTTTCACTTCCGGCAGAATCATTGGCTCCCAGTTCCATCAAGCTCTTCAACAACAGCATTTGTTGTCGATTACTACAGAAAACCATTTTTGACTCAAAACTAGATTACTTTAATGCACTTTATTCAGTTTAAACCTAAAAGCGATACTTAATAAATACAATTATGAAATTACATAACACATAAAATATTATTTGAGATTAAAAGTTTTTGTTACTGTTAAGTCTAATTTTACAAATAATAATTTAAGCATTTCAATGACTATTATACGTTGTTGTAAATGTTTTATTGATATAATAATTTCATAATTATAAATTTACATTTTTAAGTGCTTTTTTGATTTTTAGTTTTTGATTACCACAGAACACACACACACACACACACACACAGAAATACATATATATATGACTACCATTCTTGGTAGACATTATGAATTATATTAAGGGAGTGAATGTTTTGACTGCCTGATGGTGGATACCAAAGACTTTCTTAAAATGAAACCGTTTTCTTTTGTATTTCTAAGCGGAGCAGTATTGTATAAATGATGGATGGGCTATGTTGATTGACAGGGCCTTTGTATGTGAGAGTCCCCTGTGTAAACTCAATTTCGCCTCTCGTGTGGGACACTTTAGAGCATCCTGCCAGTCCTCTTTCTTACTTCCCCTATCTCAATCCTGTGACATAGCATCCAACTAAAACAAAAATCATACTGGGAAGAGGCCTGTTGCGCAGATGTCACCTAGAAGGGAACGGGAGAGTGGTGTGGTTGGCATACTCAAGTAGGTCTTTGGAAAGGGAAACGGCAAACGCTTGTTATTGACCAGAACGGGATGCTGGCTGGATTCAAACCAGCCTCTTCACATGAGAACAACAGCTGAATGTGTCTGGAACACAAGAAGGTAGACTTTGAAAGGAAAAAATGTCTACAGTGATCAATCGTGAAGAACTTTTAAACACCGGCACAAGTTGAGGTGAGGTAAAATGGTTTATTCAAATCAGTGCTTTGCAAACAAAAGCAAATAGGAGTTCTTTATAATGTGAAAATTACTTCAATTATTACATTTTATTCCATTGTTTTTAAATATAAGAACAAAATTTTATTATAAAAAAGGAATAAATAGATATGTTTCCCAATTGCACAGAGGTTATGACAATCCAAATCTATATCAGTATTTCCCCTGATTCCCAAAATGGTTAGTTGGACATACTGTATGCAGATATTCAATAAATGCAACAAAAAATAAATATATAAATAAGGCTACTTCAAAATGAAGAAGTTAAATGGAGAACAGAGAAAACAAAAGGAAGTTTGTCCAAGTAAGTCATGGAAACATATAAAAATATTAGTGATTATTTTTTGCTATTTTTTATTTTGTATTAAGGATAGATTTCCCTGTTGAACCGACCAGCACTGGTGTTCTTTTAGCTTAAATTTAATATAAACATATATAAAATGGTTAACAAAAATAAATACATTTTAATTAAATGTATTTAGGTCCATCCTGAGCTCCTTAACTAGCTTAACCAGCAGAAACACACTGGTCCAAGCTGAT
Organism: Carassius auratus; assembly: GCF_003368295.1. Classification (NCBI taxonomy): domain Eukaryota; kingdom Metazoa; phylum Chordata; class Actinopteri; order Cypriniformes; family Cyprinidae; genus Carassius; species Carassius auratus. The sequence goes on from NC_039289.1 coordinate 4,758,457, forward strand.
CTTCTCAGCAGGGCATGAACAAGTGTATGGAAAATAGTCATCTATAAAGAACAACTGCAACGCTCTGAACAAAAACAGACCACCCAGAGCCAAATGCAAAAGACAAGACGCCACCGAAAACCCAAGAAGCCACAGCAGGAAACGCTCTTTGGAAAATGAGTAACGCACTATAACCCTGGTACAACCAACCTTGATCACCAAGCAAAAAGACGTACAACCACTTTGAGACCGCACTACATCCCACAACCTCTCGCCCATGAAAGACACATCAACTCTCACCAGCTCCCACAGAACAAAAGCAATGAGGAAATGACAGAAAAGAGGAATCCATGACACTTTTTATTCCTCAGCTCTCATGATGAGAATACAGATTACTATTGGGGACTCCCTGGCCATACAACAGTCAGCTTCTCTAGCCTGCAAAAGAAAAACACACATATTATTTTCACCTTCTTCGATGTCTAATTGCTTATGATAGCTGCATTGAGGTTAGCAGATCCTAATAGTGTACAATCAGTTTCACACGGGTGTATTTTCTACACACTAGTATTGAACTATTATGGATATTTCACTGTCCACTGCGACTATCTAGTGAGCTAGGTGGCAGAATGCAGCTAAAATGCAAATACACACACACCTAAATATAATTTATTGACGATTAAATGAAGTCAACCAAATTTGAAACTAAAATCACATAAGGTCAATCATGTCACATATTTCATTCAAGTTTATCAGACCATTCAAACGGTCAGAAAAGTCATAAAATAATGAAAACTCTCTGCATGGGGTCTCTCTTGTCCCTCTGGCATGGGTTCAATCGCGATCTAAATATGATATCGTGTTGCATTGCGATCATATCATGAAACAGTTACCGAAAAAAAAAACCTTCCCACAGTCACTGCTAGACAATCTAATGCTGTCCTGCTCATCAATCTGCTTTAGAGACATTATACCACCTTCTCAGACAAAGGACTGCTGAGGTAAGGCATTCTGCCTTAAATATATGTAGAAAAGCTGTCAAGTACTCAGCAGCTGTCTAATACATAACAATATTCAGTGCATTAAACTAAATCCTCCACTACAGAACACATGAAGAGCCACTCACATTCTGGCACCAAGAAACCCAGAGAAGGCAAGAAAAAAGAGACGACAAAGAGCTGGCAAAAGAAATAGCCACTGATATTTCAGAACGAGAAGACAAAGCTAAACACTTCAGCCGTAACACAAGGTTTCCTTGATCACTCAGCGCTCGCTCCATATATGAAGAGATAACACTGGAGAGCAGCACTGCAGAGAATACTTCTCATTAGCTCTGCTCCATTATGGCTCTTAATTAAGGCCGGGCTGAAGAAGACAGGGGCGGCTCGCCAATTTACCAGAATGATGAATCACGTTCCTTCGCTAAAACCAGAAGAGAGATCATGAAGCTGAAAAGGATTCGCTGTTAAGACACAAGAAGAAATTACCTGAAATCATCTGGAAAATGTATAGTAGGATATATATACAAAAAAGAATATTCAATCTTTTTCGTTAAAGAGAATTGGACTTAAAAATATTTACAATACATTCAAAATGACTACTACACTATTATTATTAATTAAATTATCATAACTTTGTGCGCCAATTTTCAAGGTTTTTTGAACATGTTAAGGGCCCTAAAAGGCACCAAACCCTTGAAGAAAAAGAATAATAATGAAGAAAAAGAATAATCCTAAGGAAAAAAATAGTTATCTTCGCCCTCTTGGGCCCTAATAAACTATAAACGCTTATTATTAAACATCTCAAGGATCGAGATTGGGACCGATCAAGCATTTTTTAAACTGATCGGTATCGGCTCTCCCAAACCCAGTTTAGACTACATGATTTAAGGACAGTCGCAGTGTCCGATTTCGACTTCTAAAATGCGCTGTGGACAAGAAACATGTCAGACTACACGTTGGTACCCGACCATTCATCTTCAGAGAATTGAGGTAAAATTGTGTTTAACTTTTTTTTTTCACTGGAGGAAAAGTATTATTGTCATAGCTGCACAAACATTTCCTTCATTGTAAAATTCCACCTAGCAGGACCAGTCCATTGTATCACTCTATTAATCTAAATATGAATGAAATACATACTTGGCAAAACTGCTCAGCGATACGCAGACTTCAGGGGATGACTTATTTCTCCTGGACGTGAAAACTAGAGCAGCCAATGAAATATTCAGGGCCAGTCTGAGCAACTCCATGAAATCTGAGGAGGCTATCCTGAAACCCTTCTTTCAGAACTCATAATTTCTGTTTCACACCGTTATTACATACGCATTACAATAGATTCTTTTCAAAAGAACCAAAAATAGAAAGTCATTGTTACATCTAGGGTAGTGCAGACAGATGATAGTCAGAGATATAGACGACAGGAATGCAGATGTCTTTGTCGACAGTCAAGATGATATTAGGCTCATTCTACTATTAATGTATTTGATTATCATTATTATTCAGTGGCCTATTATAATTCACCTATTATCATCAAATTGCTACACTATTTCACTTCAGCACCACACTTCACACACACACACACACACACACACACACACACACACACACACACACACACACACACACACACACACACACACACATAACTGAGGATTAGAGTCTGTATAATTAACTTAAAAAAAAAAAAAATTATTTTATTTATATTAGTGGTGCTTCCACGCGCTCCCTCTTGCATGCAATTTAAAACACCAAATTGTTCTGAAATAGCCTATGACAGGTACAGATAGTCTCTCTCTAGCACCACCCACCCATGCACGATATCATGTATCTGCAATCTCACAGGCTGGCGATACAACGATGTGAAAAATTACCATATCACCCAACACTAGTTACCATCACAAAAATACAGCATGGCTATTCTTCAAAATAAAAGGCACAGGAGTAAATAAATAAATAAATACATATGCATAAATATATAATGACTGATAATTCCATTTAACTTTTTGTGCCAAATTTTTCATTACCCTTTATTTTATTTTAACTGCTGTTATATATAAATTAAATATTATGAATTATAAACTAAAATATTATGAATTAAAAAGTATATTTTATAATAATTATTTGCAGCAAAATATCTTATACAGCATTATTTTATATTGGTGACAAACTTTGCATTACTCATTTATATATATATTGTTATGGTTTATTTTTTTCTTAACGCCAATCCAGCATCTATGGGTACATTCATGGCAAAAACCAGTTAATCCATAGACAATTCGATCCATACACAAGTCTTGGCTTTACACACACGTCCGGGGATATATTATATAAATATATATATATATATACATACATATATATTTTAATGCAATAAATTCTATATATAATTTTTTTATAATTTCTTTTATTATTTTATACATTAATAAAAGAATATTGTATAATTATTTTATATATTAATTCTATTATATTATATCATTAAATTATTTGCAACATGTCATCAAAAAAAAAGATACACATACACACACACACACAAACAATGATTTTTTTGACATGCTGAATAATTTTTTAGAATGTAAACATTAATTAATTAAAAATGTATCAATTACTTAAAATAAAACACGAAAACAAATTTTTTTTTTGGTCAAATTATGACAGGAAGTGATGCCATGAGTAAGGGAGGTATAAAGGAGAGGTTTCATCTGAACAGGAAGTGAAATGATTGAGCCATAGGTGTGCAGAGGGAGGACGGCAGATCTGACAGTGATGCTTGTATAGTTAGCTGCTGTTTGGCAGCTCTCCATTTGAATCCAGTGCATTAAACCACTGACGTGCCGTCCCTGGACACACTCAGCACAGACTTCACACAGCATACTGGAACATACGGAAACAAGAGCGCATGCGTGAGAACATACACGCAGCGGGAAGAGTGACAGCCTGCCAAACTCCTGCAATCACTGGAGTTATTAACATGCAGCAGTAACTACAGCAGGCGGGCAGAGGAAGTGACTGCAGAGGTGTGGTGGCCAATAATTCAGGCACACATCAAGCACATTAGAGGAGAAACACTGGATAGAACAAAGATTGTGAAGAAGAACATGAGATGTGATTAAAAGCAACAGGGTGAAGACTTTTGGTCTCGTTTGCCTATTTCTTCTCAAAAAACACTTTGTTTCTTATGCAGGTGACAGCACACGTTAACTTAAAACTAGATGTTTTTTGACAAAAAAATATACTTATACTTTAAATTTAGTGTAGATAGATAGATGGATGTCACTGTTTTGTCTTGCTATCAACAAACATGCAACTTTTGCTTCAATAAACTCCTAATTTGCTGCTTATTAATAGTTCGTAAGGTAGTCGTTTAGATTTTGTAGTAGTTTAGGTATTATTTAGGTAGGATTAAGAATGTATAATATGGTCATAATATGTGCTTTATAAGTACTACTGTATGCGGTTTACATTTTGTTTTGCAAATAATTATTCTAAACTTTTTTTGTATTGTAAAACGAGAGATGTGTGTGCTCCCACACAACTGAGGTCATCAGCATTTTTGTCTTCTCTTCCAGATGAACTGAATCATGACGTTCACTCATGGGCGATTCATAAGCCCCTTTTCCACTATCGGGTTGAATGGTTCTCTTTGTTTAACCTTTCCATTCCGTGGCGATCAAGGCCAGTCAGCACGGATACAGTTTTATTTTCCACTGTGGCGCTTATAACGGAGCCCTTTGGAATGCAATACAAATGCATCGGTCGTTGCCTTCGTTGTGTGATATGAACGCCAATATGGACGACGTTTAGATACAACTGTAACCGTACCTGACAGTCCTTATAACCGATAGTAAAAATATTCAATATTCAAGCTTGAATGAATACCAACCCACCAAACGAGTATTTCGAATAATCAGATATTCTGGTCCAGCCCTAACTCCTACAAATGTTATAAAAATAAAAAGGATGAGAGGGAGTAAAATATTTTTTGAATTTCACTGGCAATAAATTATGTCTGTTGTATTTTCCCTTGAACACCGATGCTGAACCTTTTAGCCAATCACTTTTAAAAGCGATATGATCTCCCAAGATACCTGATGTAACACCGTCTGCCAAGTTGGAAAGATGCCCTTTAGGCATTCCTGTTTTTCAGGCTGGTGAACTATGTGGACGTGATCTCACTGAGCCAGACTTTTGACAATCAGCATACAGTCTGGTCCACACTGGAGCTCGATTTAGCCAAAAAGTATCTTTTTGTGATATGAAATACCATCCAAACAACTAACACCATCATCATCAAATGACCTACTACTATTAAAAACCTCAGAAAAACTGGAATATGCATTAAGTATCCACAGATGTGAGTTGACAAGGAAGATATTTCTAGTCTGCCTGACCGAGTGTGATAAAGTCCAGATGATCCCAGACCACAAAACAAAACCATTCCTCCTAGGAAAGTGATAAAACCAATGCTCCCAAAAACAAATCTGAACAGAAAAATGGGCCTTTTGGCTCCATTGTGGCATTTTTCCATTGTCCATCTTGCGAGTCTTTTATAATTCATCAAGCTGACTGATGCTCTGAACCGAGATAAATAGCTACTTCAAGGTCTCTGTTTGAACCTCAAACAATAGACTGCCTTCTCCCCTGCCTTCACCGCAGACACGAACAGATGGCAGCATTCACTCATTCCAAAACGCCTATAAATCTGATGTGGAAGCAGTGCTATGTCCAGCATACAATATGCAAGAATATTGAGGATTTTTAGGAGAGCAAATATGAGTTATGCAATAACCGTTTGGTAATAGTGTGCAATTTAAAATACAAAACGAATGCACATCAGCAAATCCTGACATAAGAGATCGTCTTATCACACGTCCTACAATGCAAGGCAAACACCCGTAATCCTATTGCGTCAAGTTTTAGGCAAAGTTTTTAGATTGTGTTTATTCAACATTCAATAAATCCCACACAATATTACTCTTATCTTAATCCACGAGCAGACGTTTTCTTATGACGAGGGATTATGTAAACTGCTGACTAAGTTGTCCTGAACGTGCTGGAGTGAAAAAGGAAAAACCTCTCTAACTAAAGCAGTTCGAAATGTTGAGGCCTACAGCAAAGCTGACGTATTGAGTTCCATCAATCCATTCAACGAATTCTTTGATTGGTTTGACAGAAGCAAGATGAGGTAACCTGAAGTAATTTATCACTGACAGATGGGAAGGTAGCAACGGGACAACCATATGTGCTCATCAAAACCACTTCACCAGAAGACGAGCTTCACAGGAAGAACCGTTCAGGCCGCAGATAGGAAGCAGTTATTGAGCTCATCCAAAGTGACTAGGCACATGACAGCCATTTTTCATCTACACTATGCATTGTACATTGTTCTCCAAATGTCAAGAGAGTGTGTGAAATAATGAGCTAAAATTAGCAAGTAGCGGCTTCAGAAGTAGTTCTTTATCAAATATTACATTTAGCCTTGCTAGCTAAACGGTAACGTGCTTTATATAAGTGGTGAACAGAACTTCTCTAATTCAAGAGCTTAAGTTCCTAGTTCATATTTTAGGGCCTTGGGATGTTTTGAAAGCCTTTTATATTTAAAATAGCTTTAACAAAACAACTGAACTTAATAGACAGTAAGTTTGCACTAACTGGAGAAGCTAAAAGCTAACAACATAGTCACAGTGTAAGCATGCAGCTTTATACATTCTCCATAACATTATTTTTTTGTCTAAAATGTGCAGAATGTGGGGAATAATGAGCTGAAGTAGCATTTATCTGAACTTTACATTAAGCCTTGCTAGCTAAACGTTAGCATGTTTTATATAAGTGGTGGACAGAACAAAACCATGTGTCTAAATCAAGACCTTAAGTTCCAAGTTTATATTTTAGAGCCTCAAGATATAGACTTTTACATCGAAAAACACTTTATAAGAACAATATGTAAATACTAAAGTTACAAGTGCACAAAACAAAGAAGCTAAATGCTAACAGAAGCCTAAGCAACACATTTAAAGTGTATACAGTGCATGCAGCTTTGTACCCATTCCTCATTACACAATGTTGTCCAAATGATATGGAATGTGGGAAATGATTAGCTGAGACTAGCAAGTAGCAGCTTGAGAAGTAGTACTAAAGTAACTTTAGATTTAGCCCTGCTTGCTAAATGGTTACATAAAAGAGGTTGACAACAACAAAACTGTCTAATTTAAGGGCTTAAGTTCCATGTCCATATTTTAGAGCCTCAAGGTGCTGACTTTTAAATTTAAAATCGCTCCATAAGAAGAATTTGCATGCAATGAAGATAAAGTACGTGGCACGAAAATAAGCTAACAGAAGCTAAATGCTACACAGTCAAGAGTGTAAGCCTGCAGCTTAGTATTTATCACTTTTGTTTTGGCAAAAATATATATTTAGTCACAAAAGTGTAACATACCAGTTGTTTTTCATGCTAATCTGTCATTTTTAACACTGACATTTTCACACGAGGCGAAAGCCAAATGAAATGCTATAAATAGTCGTAAATGGTGAAAAATGCTTTTTACACATTAAGGTCAGCAACCTTTACCAACATGAATTTAAAATGATACTGATACTGAAAGGTCATGTATTTTCCCATGTAAGGCTCAAACTCAACACAATTAAGTTTCCAATATGGATCTTTAACCACTACACCACATTACCTCAACTTTAACTGGACGTAACCACTTCATTGGTCCTATACTACTCACCATCTCCTAAATACAGCACACCTCAATGAAGATTCAATTTCACACAGCAAGATTTTACAAGAAGTGCTCGCCGGATAGCATCCGGAAACAAAGCCAGTCAAAGGACCGGTGGCGGACAAGAATGAGAAAGACGTCGCACTGCCTGCACAGCATACTAAAGACCATCAAAGTGGAAAGAGATTAGAGCATCGTTGTAACGCTGAGAAAGTCTGCCAGCCCAGATAAATTGAAAGAAATCTGATACTGGGATGCTTTAATGAGGACACATTATAGTACAGCTACAGATATGGTTTAAAACAATATATCTCGGCATGCAACTTCCTAAGACACTGGCTATGTTCAGAATAAAATAATAGTGTAATGCTTACTGCATACTGAGCAATATGTGCAAAGATAAATGGTTCAAACAGTATATAGTAATCACATTACCTTTCCAAGCTGCATGTTTAATTCAGCAAGTGTGGCTCAGTTATTATAATGGTAATTAATACATGTCCCTTTCAATGCATTGGATTCTAGGACATTTTACCCACACGTTACATAATGTTTTGCAATTAACTGCATGTCTGTATAATGGGAAGGAATGTCAACTGATTAAAAAAATAGGTCCCACTTTATATTAGGTGGCCTCAACTACTATGTACTTACATGAAAAAAATAAGTACAATGTACTTATTGTGTTCATGTTGTATTGTAAAACACTTTTGCTGCTATCGAGGTGGGATAGGGGTAAGGTTAGGGAGAGGGTTGGAGGTATGGGTAAGTTTAAGGATGGGTTAAGGTGTAAAGTATGGGTCAACAGTGTAATTATAAATGTAATTACAGAAATTAAATACAGATGTAATTACATGTAGATTTTTTTAATATAAGTAAAATGTAAAAACATGTATGTACACAATAAGTACATTGTACTAAATTATTAATTAAAATGTAAGTACATAGTAGTTAAGGCCACTTAATATAAAGTGGGTCCAAAAAATATATATGTGTAGAGAGATAATTGAAAATAAATTCAAAATGTATTAATATTATTATTTAAATAAAATTTATACTAAACCTAACATAAAATGTACTCCATCCAAACAAAATATAATATTTTTTAAAAATAATTAATTGCACTCTGTAATGGGAATGGCGGTCAACTGATTACAAAAATGTTATGTTAATTAAATGAATATTCATTTATATTAATAATTATATTTAATTATTATTATTATATTGCAAATAAATATTTCTGTATAAAAATTAAAGAAAATTGTATTACATTCAATATCTATATATATCTATATAACTATTGTCATTATTATTATTATTATATTAGTTTCTATATAATTAAATACAGTGGGGCTCGGAAGTTTGGGCACCCCTTGCAGAATCTGTGAAAATGCGAGTAATTTTCAAAAAATAAGAGAGATCATACTAAATGCATGTTATATTTTATTTAGTACTGTCCTGAGTAAGATATTGTACATAAAAGATATTAAGATTTAGTCCACTGGACAAAACAGAAAGACAGTCAAGGATAATCAGGTAACAGAACACAGTACTAAGAACCAAGGGTTCCCAAACTTTTGAGTGGGTTATTTTAATAATTTCAGCAATGTTTTTGTCTTGTGGACTAAATGTTAATATCTTTTATGTACAAAATCTTACTCAGGACAGTACTAAATAAAAAATAACATACATTTAGTATGATCTCTCTTATTTTTTGAAAATTACTCATATTTTCACAGATTCTGCAAGGGGTGCCAAACTTTCGAGCCCCACTGTATACTACATTACATATTAAATTGACAGCCCTAATGCATAATGTATTCCATGCATACAAAATATCGACATGCACTTTTTCTAATTAAACTGTCAGTTGATTACATTTTTTTAGTACCTATCTTTTATATAGATTTTTTAAAATTTAATATTATGTTATTATTTATTATTAATAATTTAATTCAATTAAACATCTACGTATTCAACCAGAATTTGTAAACAAACAAACAGGCAGCCCTAATAATGAAAACGTATTAGGTTATACAGGTATTCCCTGCATACAGAAAATCTGCAGTGTATCCATTCTATTTGCTACAAAATAATAGTCTAGAATGGTGGTATGTGATTCTGAACATAGCCAGTGATGTAAGTAAAGGACATATGTGACCCTGGACCACAAAACCAGTCATAACAGTCTTTTGAAAAGCTAAATAAATGAGCTTTCTATTGATGTATGGTTTGTTAGGATTGGACAATATTTGGCCGAGATATAACTATTCGAAAATCTGGAAATCTGAGAATACAAAAAAATCTAAATATTGAGAAAACCAAGTTGTCCAAAATAAAGTACTTAGCAATGCATAATACTATACAAAAAGTAAGTTTTTGTACATTTACGGTAGGGAGTTTACAAAATATCTTCATGGAACATGATCTTTACTTAATATCCTACTGATTTTTGGCATAAAAGAAAAATTTATAATTTTGACCTATACAATGTATTGTTGGCTATTGCTACAAATATACCCCAGCGACTTAAGACTGGTTTTGTGCTCCAGGGTCACAAATAGTTTAGTTTGGCATGATCAGCAGACTCGCACCTTTAGCTTGCTCCTCATCTTCATCCTCACTTTCTTCCTCCTGCTGCTCCTCCTCCTGCACTTGGCTGGGGGGTCTGTAGGGTGGGGGGAGGCGCATGGGTGGAGGGCCGCTGGTCTGTCCTGCTTTCTGCTTAAAGAGTAAAGAAAAGAGACTGTGAGGGCGTATAATGCAGCCCACTGTGGAAAGACACTATAAAGAATGCAGAGAAATAAACAGCGAGAGATGACTATGAATGAATGCTGCTGGGAAAACTCTAGACAGAGAAAGATGCAATGATTTTAAAGGGATAGTTCAACCCAATAGGCTATTACGAGAAGTGGTGTCGTAAAACCGCTATGCCGGAGAAAAGCCTCAGGAGATGGACAAGGGAATAATTTGCTGTAAAGCCACCATTGCAGCTGTTACCAAAATCTCAATACAAGGCACTTTAACTCACACAGCTCTACAGATACATGACAAGTATTTACCGTTTGGGCTTTTATTGGACCCGCAAATGTTCATTGGTCAGTGGTCCATTGTTGTGAACAGATTTGTCACTATGGGATTTCTAGAGTTGTTCTAAGTTTTTAGAAACTCTATGTGATTTCTAGTGATGAAAAGAGTACTGAAAAAATATACTCAAGTAAAAGTACCATTACACTCTGAAACGTAGTGTGAGTAGACTAAAAAGTACTTGTCCAAAAAACTAGTTGAGTAAAATATAGCTTATTTAAAAGTACTCACGAGTAGAGAGTACTGAGCTGTGGATTATACCCCCTTTTAATAAACACTCTAGGCTGCAATTTAAACATTTAAAAAACATTGTACATACTGTAATTCACATTATCTTTTGTTGTTTATTAGAAAGAATAAAGAATATCTATCATCCAGTGGTATTAATTTTGACTGCCAACTATTTAAAATACATCAAAACAACAAAATCGATTAAAGTCCTGAAAAGATGAAAGTTATTCTCAGTGCAATCGTCACCATTTAAATCAAAGTTTGAAAAAAAATAATAATAAAATTAAAATCAGGTATAAGGCCACAGAGCCAGAGCATGCTATTGATGCTCATAAAATATTGTTTAGATAAATGCAAACAATATAAAACCATTATTCTCTCCAAATGGTGCCAGTTTTACTGTTTTGTGATAAAGAAATGAGAATCATAAACATGATAATTTATGTTATAATTTTAACATAAATGCATATTGTTCTAGAAGCAGGGCAACATTTACTTAACTTGTTATGCTGATTCTACAATTTATAAGGAACATTTTTAATTATGAAAAAGCTGCTCTATTAGCAGCATCTACATCTGAATGGAACAACAAGCATTGAACTTAAATATTTTTTGCATGAGTGCACTTGCTAAATGAAGGTGGATTGTATAAAATTAATAAAAAACATTGTTTATTAATGAGCTGACTTATTACATCACGCGCTGACACAAATGCAGTATATTAACACCATGGTTCATCAATAAGATGCATACTGAATCTGGTACATTATTTCCATGTGTACATTATTTCCATGTTTTAGAGTGTTCCCAACAAACTTTTTCACAGCGCGCAACGCGCTCAAACTCATCAGGAGTCAACAAGCTGCCAACTTCTCCAAATGACTGTTTCAGGATGGTGTGTCTCTCTCTCTCTATACTGAAGTAAATGGGAATTAATTTACCAAGTAATAAATGTGGCACTTGCGGGATTATTAACATTGTACACAATACCTGCAACCTCACACCAAATTTTGGGCTCTGTAGATAGGCTAGTCTATACAGATCATTTAGTAAGCAAAAATCCAACAATAACATATTAGAGGAATATGCCGATAATGGAATTGATGCTTGAAGAATGCGCTTTCAGCAGCCATGAGTAACAGTAGCATACACAATTTGATTTGACGAGAGTCACGAGACGTGAGTCACGTTGATGGAGGGAAATCAAATCAAAACAAGCATGTGACGACCACAAACGGAAGGAAAATAGCAGAGTAAAAGACCCATCATTTAAAATGTACTAAAGTAAAAGTACAACATTTTTAACCCTCTGGAGTCTAAGGGTATTTTTGGGGCCTTGAGAAGTTTTGTCATGCCCTGACATTTGTGCTTTTTTCAGTTTCTTATAAATATCTAAATGGGTAAAGTCTAATATCACTGTAATCAGCACAAACTGGGCTATAATAATATGTGAAATGCATGCATGTACATGATTGTATTTTTGAGAAAAAAAATGTTATGCATGGTTAGTGAAAAACTAAAAATGTAAAATCACTTGAATAAGGCAATAAAACACATACATAAAATTGGTTGCCGGAAAAGTTGAGAACTGGAGCTTGTAGCCTAGAATTTTTCAATCTGAATGATGTGAAAATCATCTTGTTTACTCACTCACAGAAAACAATATATTGATTTAAATTTTCTAAAACACTTTTTGTTGGTAAAAGTCATATGCGAGTAGGCGTCAACTATCATGAATATCATTGTGATTTACACCTGAGAAGACAAAGGCCTGCATAATGAGCTGCATAATGAGCCTCCCATTCAACTGTGCCACTCTGAGGGCAAATTTTTTGGCATCCTTTCTCTAGTCACACAATCCTTCAGAAATCCTTTTAACAATCTTATTTTCTACCAAATAAACCCCATTTATTATCATTATTATTATTATTATTAATGTTGAAAAGAGCTGATAATATTTTTCAGGTTTTTTTAGGGGGAATAAATCGAAAGAACTGCATTGTTTTTACATTTGTTAGAGTTATCTCTATTTGTCACATTTATATTATTTACATCAAGCTTTTGAATGGTATAGTATTGTATATTGTTATTGAAACTTCATAATGTTTCACTTGATTATACATTTAGTCAGGAATTATAGTTTGGAAAAAGTATTTGGAAAAAGTCTAACTAGTAAAATGTTTACACGTTATGTGAAAACTAGTACAAATAAATAAAAAGAGACTTACTCATGTTTATGATCTCTGCTGAATAAAGTGCTTCATTCTTTTTTCTGAGGAAATCCATTTCTCAAATCCTCAACCACATCACATCTTTTTGGGGTGAATTATGTCTTATTCCTCTCATCGCGAAGCAAACAGTAAAATAAAATAAAAACTTGAAGAATAGTCTCGCTGCTTTTTCTTCTGTGTGGGCGTATTCAAGCCGCGCGCTTCAGTTTGAATCTGAATAGCGCGTTAAGCGCGGGGGCGTGGTCACATTAGATATAATGAGCGAAGATATGAAAAACAGACATTGCGTTGTTTTCATATGGATTACTTTATCTCAGAATATTTGTTTTCGGCAGCACTTGTTAAGTTTAAAAGTAGACATTCCAGGCTTTCTATAGATATCTCTCTCATGTCTCTTCGTTGAGTATTCACGGAGTTACAGTTCATTTTAATGAAATGTTTGTACATGACGATCAGCGGAGATAAAGACTGTAGACAGCGCACCTTGTTTGTTATCTTTATTTTATAAGTGCACAAAGGTTTTTTGTTATTATGTCTGTATCCAAAAAAAACTAGACCCTTTACAGATTCGATAGATGTATTGCTCTTATCTGTACGATTAAAACTGAGAGTGTAATTTAAGTTCTTTTCAGGGTTATCAGGTGAAAATGACTCAAAACGCATATATGCGTTAATCGACTCGAAAGGGTTAAACTACTCAAAAAATTACTATTTCTGATAAAAACAACTTATAGTAACAAGAGTATTTGTAATTCATTACTTCACACCCCAGTGATTTCTAGTGTTTGTAGTTTTTAGAACTTCAATGTGGGATTTCTAGAGTGTTTGTAGTTTTTTTTTTTTTACATCAATGTGGGATTTCTAGAGTGTTCAGAGTAGTTATTAAGGACATTTATGTGATTTCTAGATTGTTGAGAGTAGTTTTTAGAACTTTACTGTGTGAGTTCTAGATTGTAGTTTTTAAGAACATCAATGTGATTTCTAGAATGTTCAGAGTAGTTTTTAGAACATTAATGTGTGATTTTTAGAGTGTTTGTAGTTTTTAGAACATCTTATGTGTGAAGTCTAGAGCAGCGGTTCTCAATTCCACATTTTGTATGTCTCTCTTTGTAAACACACCTGATTCAGATAATCAGCTCATTAGAAGTGAGCTCTGACATGAGGCGTTTCTCAATGTCAAGGATACTTCCTTGGTAGGACTGATCCTTCCAAGTCACTTCCTTCAGAGGCTAGGTGAGACTCCTCTTTAGCATACGGAGAACACGTAAATGGAACAGGCTAGCAAGTGCACGTAATTGCGTCATTACGTCAGTGAAAAGGTCCGTTTGAATAACGCTAATGGTATCATTAAATTACTTTGGACAACTTCACTAGTTATTTATAAAAGAAATGCCGTTGACGCAACCAATTGTTAAATGACAGGGCCGGTTCAGTTAACCATTTGTATTTGTATAATTTACAATATGGTAGTAATTTGTACTGGCATTTAAACATCAAACTTTACTTATATTTACTACAGTTATAACAAATGTTTGGTAACGTAAATAAAAACCGTTAACTCTCCGACTACGTTAACGTTCGACATTTTTTAATTTTTGAACTAACGTTAGATAGCAAAGCTGCCCGCGTAGGATTGTGGGTGATTTGAGAGCGCAAAGAGCATGAAGGATACACATATGCATCCTTTCCTGTGTATGGGATATTCTTTGAACGAAGGACTCAGTCCTTGGTTGAAATTCCAAGGATCCTCGACATTGGAACAGTCCTTCGACGGATGTCGATGACGTAGCATCCTCGAAATGCTGGCTTCCGAGGATCCTTCCTTGACATTGAGAAACACCTAGGGTCTCTACACAGTGTTTATTACTCCCAACTCCCTGAGCAGGGGATACCTCACTTGCGAACATTCATTCACGGA